>NC_056447.1:52700857-52743357 GCF_018296145.1 Oncorhynchus tshawytscha | reverse complement strand
CCATATGGGGCTACTGACAGTCTTGGAATTTGGCACACGTGCTCAGGGGTATGAGTCTTGCTAACCTGTAGATGAATAATTCTTATTATTTTGAAAACAGAAAAGGTTTTACACCCCTGTCATATCATTTGGAGCTAGTTCTAACTTCCTGTTTTCGTGGTCGTATCAGTGTTTAGGACTTGAAAGTGAAAGTTCATTTCCTGGTTGGAAAAATAACACGAAGGGAAAAACACTTTCGTAATAATTTATTCATTTATTCATTTGTTCATTTATTCATTTATTCGTTTATTTATCATGAATACTGATTTTCCATTATGGTATTGGTAATAACGAGCAAATGATGACACGTCTTTAAATAATAAATTATTTGACGAATAAACTCTTTAAAGTCTTTAAAATGTGTCACTTTGTCTCCAAAGAAGAATTATAGCTAATGCTAATTTCATCATCTTTCAGTAATAATACACATTAATACTGAATAAAGAGAGATTATCATAACGTGATTCAACAAAGATTTTTGATATGAATATGAATAAAAACCTAAAGTAGCCTCGTCATTTTTTATTATATTATTTATAGGCTTAAGGAGATTGAACCAGATTTAATGAGTCTCCTTCAAATGTAATATTATCGACCAAGGCCGAGGCACACACACACACACACACACACACACACACACACACACACACACACACACACACACACACACACACACACACACACACACACACACACACACACACACACACACACACACACAAAACAAAACAAAGTCTCCCAACACCTGTAGAGTTCTAGTATTATTAAAAAAGTAAATGACCTTAAATGACCTTCCATAACGTCTGTTCACTTATTCCCTGATGGACTGTTGTGTCAGTGGTCGATGTGCTGAGCAGCTTCCTCCTGGGCTTCTCTCCTTCACTATAGAAGCTATTTAAAAAAAAACAATTCTGGATGGTCCTCTGGGGTTTCACCTGCCACATCAGTACAGTTAAACATTATTTTAACAATTTTAGAAACTTCAGAGTCTTTTCTATCCAATTCTACCAGTTGCTAAGTTGAACCATACAGGGTTCATCGGTTCGTGTGTGTGTGTGTGTGTGTGTGTGTGTGTGTGTGTGTGTGTGTGTGTGTGTGTTTAGTGTTTAGTGTTTTCCTGGATATACACTTTTAGAAAGAAAGTTGCTAAGTTGAACCATACAGGGTTCATCGGTTTGTGTGTGTGTGTGTTTATGTGGGTTTACGTGTGTGTGTGTGTGTGTTTGTGTGTGTGTATGTGGGTTTACATGTGTGTGTCTGTGTGTGTGTGTGTGTGTGTTTAGTGTTTTCCTGGATATACACTTTTAGAAAGTTGCTAAGTTGAACCATACAGGGTTCATCGGTTTGTCCCGATAGGTTAAACCTTTTTGGTGCTGGGCAGAACCCTTTGCAGAGGGTTCCACCGAGAACCTTCTATGTATGATTCTTCATAGAACCACTTGTACAGTATATGGTTCTACCTAGAACCCTCTATGAACAGGCAGAACCTATGCATATCCTAGCTTCTGGACCTGAGTAACAGGCAGTTTAGGGTTACGTCAGTCATCCAAACTTCCAGAATACTTCCCCTTAGCCAAAAAGAGGTTTTAAAGCGACCTCAGGGAACAGCTGACATTGTGACACGTATGTACCGTGTGGGACCAAAGCCCATTGTCGTCCAGACGACGTCAGTCTAACGCGACACCAGTCGCCAGGAGCCATGGTTCCATCGATCCGACGTGAGACAATGACCAAAGCCCACAAAACGGCTGGTACCAGCACCATACTCTAACCTACTGGTACCAGCACCATACTCTAACCTACTGGTACCAGCACCATACTCTAACCTACTGGTACCAGCACCATACTCTAACCTACTGGTACCAGCACCATACTCTAACCTACTGGTACCAGCACCATACTCTAACCTACTGGTACCAGCACCATACTCTAACCTACTGGTACCAGCACCATACTCTAACCTACTGGTACCAGCACTATACTCTAACCTACTGGTACCAGCACCATACTCTAACCTACTGGTACCAGCACCATACTCTAACCTACTGGTACCAGCACCATACTCTAACCTACTGGTACCAGCACCATACTCTAACCTACTGGTACCAGCACTATACTCTAACCTACTTGTACCAGCACCATACTCTAACCCACTGGTACCAGCACCATACTCTAACCTACTGGTACCAGCACCATACTCTAACCTACTGGTACCAGCACCATACTCTAACCTACTGGTACCAGCACCATACTCTAACCTACTGGTACCAGCACCATACTCTAACCTACTGGTACCAGCACTATACTCTAACCCACTGGTACCAGCACCATACGCTAACCTACTGGTACCAGCACCATACTCTAACCTACTGGTACCAGCACCATACTCTAACCTACTGGTACCAGCACCATACTCTAACCTACTGGTACCAGCACCATACTCTAACCTACTGGTACCAGCACCATACTCTAACCTACTGGTATCAGCACCACACTCTAACCTACTGGTATCAGCACCATACTATAACCTACTGGTACCAGCACCATACTCTAACCTACTGGTACCAGCACCATACTCTAACCTACTGGTACCAGCACCATACTCTAACCTACTGGTACCAGCACCATACTCTAACCTACTGGTGCCAGCACCATACTCTAACCTACTGGTACCAGCACTATACTCTAACCTACTGGTACCAGCACCATACTCTAACCTACTGGTACCAGCACCATACTCTAACCTACTGGTACCAGCACTATACTCTAACCTACTGGTACCAGCACCATACTCTAACCTACTGGTACCAGCACCATACTCTAACCTACTGGTACCAGCACCATACTCTAACCTACTGGTACCAGCACCATACTCTAACCTACTGGTACCAGCACTATACTCTAACCTACTGGTACCAGCACCATACTCTAACCCACTGGTACCAGCACCATACTCTAACCTACTGGTACCAGCACCATACTCTAACCTACTGGTACCAGCACCATACTCTAACCTACTGGTACCAGCACCATACTCTAACCTACTGGTACCAGCACCATACTCTAACCTACTGGTACCAGCACTATACTCTAACCCACTGGTACCAGCACCATACGCTAACCTACTGGTACCAGCACCATACTCTAACCTACTGGTACCAGCACCATACTCTAACCTACTGGTACCAGCACCATACTCTAACCTACTGGTACCAGCACCATACTCTAACCTACTGGTACCAGCACCATACTCTAACCCACTGGTACCAGCACCATACTCTAACCTACTGGTATCAGCACCACACTCTAACCTACTGGTATCAGCACCATACTATAACCTACTGGTACCAGCACCATACTCTAACCTACTGGTACCAGCACCATACTCTAACCTACTGGTACCAGCACCATACTCTAACCTACTGGTACCAGCACCATACTCTAACCTACTGGTACCAGCACCATACTCTAACCTACTGGTACCAGCACCATACTCTAACCTACTGGTACCAGCACCATACTCTAACCTACTGGTACCAGCACCATACTCTAACCTACTGGTACCACCTTCTGGCAGGTATGTTGAGGAGTTGACTGACTATGTTGTTGATGTTGTTGTTGTTGTTGTGCCCGCGTAGGCCTGTCTGCCAGGGATGCCCAGCTGTTCTGAGTTCACTGCCCCAAGTGTATATCATCCTTCTGAGTTCACTGACTGGAGACGTATTACCTTACCGCTACCACACAGAGCATGGTGAGTAACACACACACACACACACAGACACACACAGACACACACAGACACACACACACACACATACGCACAGACAAACACACACACAGACACACACACACAGACAGACACACACACACACACAAACACACACTGAAGATGTATCCCCCTGGCAGAGGGTTATGTCTGTAAAGGACAGTGCCCCCTCCCATCTCTAATGTGTGTCTCAGTACATGGCCCTGCATGTGTGATGGTGATGAATGGTGAAGCTAGCAAACCCAGTCAGGTTAATGTGTGTATCAGGGACCCGTATCGACCCATACCCCCTCAGATCCCCCCCCTCCCCTCCCCTTCCCCACACTGATCACATGCTTCATCTTAATCTCCAGCCCTGACCTCCTGACCCCGTCATGATGGAGGGAATGAGATCAGGACACCTTTATTTTAAAGGTTATCAGGCTCTTTCATTCATCACCATCACACATGCAGGACCATGCACTAAATAAAACCCACGTCAGGAGGGGTGTGTGTGTGTGTGTGTGTGTGTGTGTGTGTGTGTGTGTGTGTGTGTGTGTGTGTGTGTGTGTGTGTGTGTGTGTGTGTGTGTGTATGTGTGTCTGTGTGTGTGTGTGTGTGTGTGTGTATGTGTGTCTGTGTATGTGTGTCTGTGTATGTGTGTGTGTGTGTGTGTGTGTGTGTGTGTTTGTGTGTGTGTGTGTGTGTGTGTGTGTGTGTGTGTGTGTGTGTGTGTGTGTATGTGTGTCTGTGTATGTGTGTGTGTCTGTTTTTGTGTGTGTGTGTGTGCCTGTGTATGTGTGTGTGTGTGTGTGTGTGTGTGTGTGTGTGTGTGTGTGTGTGTGCCTGTGTATGTGTGTGTGTCTGTTTGTGTGTGTGTGTGTGTGTGTGTGCCTGTGTATGTGTGTGTGTGTGTGTGTGTGTGTGTGTGTGTGTGTGTGTGTGTGTGTGTGTATGTGTGTCTGTGTATGTGTGTGTGTCTGTTTGTGTGTGTGTGTGTGTGCCTGTGTATGTGTATGTGTGTGTGTGTGTTTGTGTGTGTGTGTGTGTGTGTGCCTGTGTATGTGTGTGTGTCTGTTTGTGTGTGTGTGTGTGTGTGTGTGCCTGTGTATGTGTGTGTGTGTGTGTGTGTGTGTATGTGTGTTTCACAGACATAATCCACCGGTCCCTCGTACGTACGACAGAGTCTCCTGTAACTGGTCCGAGCTGGATGATATTATTGATCTGTTCTCTCTCTCTGTTCGCCGGCCCGTTTTCAATCCTCTCGTGAAGATACTGTGTGTTTCCCCAAATGGAAAGAGGTTAGCTTCCGTGGCGGTCCATTCATCGCGAAGAGGTTCTCTCTGATGTCTGTTTTCTGTGTGTGTTGATGTGTTCAGGTCCAGTGCGACTCGGTTCCGTTGGATCCAGAACTACTATGGAGAGCAAGATGAATGGGCTCTGGACGATATCTACATCGGACAGCAGTGCCCTCAGATGTGCCACGGACACGGATGGTGTGACCACGGACACTGCAGGTCAGAACTGTGGATTTACAGTACATAATGAACACACACAGGGAACATCTCTCTCTCTCTCTAACAAGGAACATCTCTCTCTCTAACAGGGAACATCTCTCTCTCTAACAGGGAACATCTCTCTCTCTCTCTCTAACAGATAACATCTCTCTCTCTAACAGGGAACATCTCTCTCTCATGCTCGTACACAAGCGTATGGAACACACACAAACATGGAATACAGACCTGTCTAATGTATCCATCACATAATGCAAATTTACTTGAAAACAATCACACACACACACAGACAACACACACACACACACACACACACACACACAGACAACACACACACACACACACTCCTATACATTCATACCAGAGGATTCAATGTTGTCATTAATGTGTCTCCTGTCTCTTCCAGGTGTGATGAAGGTTTCTCAGGTCCAGACTGCCTGTCCTCCTCTCCTCTCTCCTCCAGCGTCCTGTCAGACTTTGAGTCCCAGGACGGTCTGCTGGCCACGTGGCAGGAGGTGATTGGTGGAGAGGTGGTGACCCCTGATGTGGGCTGTGGGGTGGTCTCCTCCGGATCCTCGCTCTACTTCAGCAAGGTAGAATATACACACACACTTACAGACACACACACACACACACACACTTACACACACACGCACACTAACACACACACACACACACGCACACTTACACACACACACACAAACTTACACACACACACTTACAGACAGACACACACACACACTAACAGACACACACACACTACACACACACAAGGAGGCTTCACACCCAGTGGGTAAAACTGGTTGCAATGCAATGCTTTTATGCATTTAGTTTTATTACATCTTTATTTTGACAAGGCTTGATGTTGAGACCAAGGTGTCATTTAAAAGACGAGCCCTGTAATTACAGATATATACATCTACTGGTTTTATAAGAATTTCTAAAATACGTTTTTTATTTATTTTTTAAACTTGGTCATCTGGTTATCTGACTAGATAACAACCTGAAAACAACGCTTTTACTATGTGTGTGTGTGTGTGTGTGTGTGTGTGTGTGTGTGTGTGTGTGTGTGTGTGTGTGTGTGTGTGTGTGTGTGTGTGTGTGTGTGTGTGTGTGTGTGTGTGTGTGCGTGTGCGCGCACGTGTGTGGGTGCAACAGGCTGGACTGAGGCAGTTGGTGAGCTATGACCTGGACACAGAGTGGGCGGAGTTTGTCCAGTTTTACCTGCGTGTGGGCGGAGACTGGGCGGAGTGTAACACAGCAGACAGCAGGGAGGAAGGAGTCCTTCTACAGTACAGTAACAATGGAGGAATCAGCTGGGGACTCATCGCTGAGATGTACTTCAGCGACTTCATCAAGCCACGGTGAGGAAGGGAGCAACTGGAGATTAACGATAGAGGAATCAGCTGGGAACTGATCTCTGAGATATATTTAAATTGTATTCAAGGTTTTAAAAGGATTCTAAAGTTTATTGTTTCTTTGCCAAGCCCCAGTGAGCAGGAGGGATTGGTTCCTCTTCAGGTTTCTTTCATCCAGGGAGTTTTTCCTTGTCACTAGGGAGTTTTTCCTTGTCACTAGGGAGTTTTTCCTTGTCACTAGGGAGTTTTTCCTTGTTACTAGGGAGTTTTTCCTTGTCACTAGGGAGTTTTTCCTTGTTACTAGGGAGTTTTTCCTTGTCACTAGGGAGTTTTTCCTTGTCACTAGGGAGTTTTTCCTTGTTACTAGGGAGTTTTTCCTTGTCACTAGGGAGTTTTTCCTTGTCACTAGGGAGTTTTTCCTTGTCACTAGGGAGTTTTTCCTTGTCACTTAGCTTCTGCTTGCTCTTCTGGGTCTAGACCTGATTACTGAAAGGTACTTAGTGACAACTGTTGATGGCTTGATTGATTGACTGATTCATTGATTGATTGACTGATTCATTGATTGATTGACTGATTCATTGATTGATTGACTGATTCATTGATTGATTGACTGATTCATTGATTGATTGACTGATTCATTGATTGATTGACTGATTCATTGATTGATTGACTGATTCATTGATTGATTGACTGATTCATTGATTGATTGACTGTCTGTCTGTATGTCTCTGTCTGACTGTCTGACCAACCGACTGTCTGTCTGACTGATTGGCTGACTAAATGTCTGTCTGAATATCTGACTAACTGTCTGACTGAATATCTGACTAACTGTCTGACTGACTTGCTGACTGTGTTACTGACTGACTGTCTGTCTGTCTGACTGATCTCCTCTTCCTAGGTTTGTCCACTATGAGCTGCCGCTGGCCTCTAAGACCTCGTGTACCAGGTTCAGATGGTGGCAGCCACTCCACTCTGGGGACGGCTACGACCAGTGGGCCATCGATGATGTCATCATACTTTCTGAGAGACAGAAGCACATCATCCCCATGGCCAACCCCACGCTGCCACAGGTGAGTCTCTCATTGGTAGACGACCCCACGCTGCCACAGGTGAGTCTCTCATTGGTAGACGACCCCACGCTGCCACAGGTCAGTCTCTCATTTATAGATGACCCCACGCTGCCACAGGTCAGTCTCTCATTGGTAGACGACGACCCCACGCTGCCACAGGTCAGTCTCTCATTGGCTGACGACCCAACACTGCCACAGGTCAGTCTCTCATTGGTAGACGACCCCACGCTGCCACAGGTCAGTCTCTCATTGGCTGACGACCCCACACTGCCACAGGTCAGTCTCTCATTGGTAGACGACCCCACGCTGCCACAGGTCAGTCTCTCATTGGTAGACGACCCCACGCTGCCACAGGTCAGTCTCTCATTGGCTGATGACCCCACGCTGCCTGTCTCTCATTGGTAGATGGCCACAGGTCAGTCTCTCATTGGCTGATGACCCCACGCTGCCACAGGTCAGTCTCTCATTGGTAGATGACCCCACGCTGCCACGGTCAGTCTCTCATTGGCTGACGACCCCACACTGTCAGTCTCTCATTGGTAGATGACCCCACGCTGCCACGGTCAGTCTCTCATTGGCTGACGACCCCACGCTGCCACAGGTCAGTCTCTCATTGGTAGACGACCCCACGCTGCCACAGGTCAGTCTCTCATTGGCTGACGACCCCACGCTGCCACAGGTCAGTCTCTCATTGGTAGACGACCCCACGCTGCCACAGGTCAGTCTCTCATTGGCTGACGACCCCACGCTGCCTGTCCTCATTGGTAGATCAGGTCAGTCTCTCATTGGCTAGATGACCCCACGCTGCCACAGGTCATCTCTCATTGGTAGACGACCCCACGCTGCCACAGGTCAGTCTCTCATTGGTAGACGACCCCACGCTGCCAGTCTCTCATTGGTAGACGACCCCACACTGCCACAGGTCAGGATCCTATAGGTTGACACTGACACCAGACAATATTCATGCACAAATCATTCCCAATCTGTAAAATGGATTGTTTTATATTGACTTTGGACATTGAACAATGCTTCAGTTAACGGTTGGTGACGGTAACGAGGATAACTAAAGAACGGATTAACCAATCCTCTTGTCTCTGTAGAACTTCTATGAGAAGCCGGCGTTTGACTACCCTCTGAACCAGATGAGTGTGTGGCTGATGCTGGGTAACGAGGGCATGGAGAAGGAGAGGAACGGCAGCTTCTGTGCCACCACGCCCTCCGCCATGGTGTTCGGGCGCTCTGACGGCGACAGGGTGGCAGTGACCAGAGATCTGACTCTGCGTCCAGGGTACACCCTGCAGTTTAAGGTACGGTGTATGTGTGTACGGTCTCTCTCTTTCTCTCTCTTCTCTCTATCTTTCTTTCTTTCTTTCACTCTCACTCTCTCTCTCTATCTCTCTCTCTATCTCTATCTCTCTCTCTCTCTCTCTCTCTCTCTCTCTCTCTCTCTCTCTCTCTCTCTGTCTCTCTCTCTCTCTCTCTCTCTCTCTCTCTCTCTCTCTCTCTCTCTCTCTCTCTCTCTCTCTCTCTCTCTCTCTCTCTCTCTCTCTCTCTCTCTTTCATTTCTTCAATCACTTTTTAAAATACCTTTTTTTAATGTGTTTGTGTAATGTACTGTATGATATTATTGACCTAAATATAGATTTAAAAGTCTAATTCTCCCCAGTTGAACATCGGCTGTGAGTCCCAGTTCAGTGCGTCAGCTCCAGTCCTGCTGCAGTACTCCCATGATGCCGGCCGTACCTGGGCGCTGGTGAAGGAGGGCTGCTACCCAGCATCCTCAGGGGCAGGCGGCTGCGAGGGCAGTGGGCGGGAACTCAGGGAACCAACCGTCTACGCCACGGGAGACTTTGAACGCTGGACCAGGGTCACCGTGGTGATACGGCGCAACGTGGCCGCCAGGTAGATGAAAAACGCGTATTATGGGATGGGTAGATTGAAACTGACTGAGGTATAACAATGACATAGGTACTGTTAGAAAGACTGTGAGAAGGTACAGATTATTGGTCAGTTCATTCAATATTGGTCCTTGGAGCCGGGATGTAAGAATCAGGAGACGCTGTTGTGCAGATTTACAGCAAGATGGTATAATGCTGTTATGCTGAATGACTTTACATCCCCCTATCTCTGTATATATATATATATATATATATATATATATATCTCCATCCCCTATCTCTGTATATATATATACATATATCTCCCTTTCCCCTATCTCTATATATATATATATATATATCTCTCCTTTCCCCCTATCTCTATATATATATATATATATATCTCCCTTTCCCCTATCTCTATATATATATATATATATATATCTCCATTCCTCTATCTCTGTATCTCTATATATATATATCTCCATTCCTCTATCTCTGTATATATATACTGCTCCAAAAATAAAGGGAACACTTAACCTCTTGATCCTACATGAGACGCAGACGTCCCAACTAGAGCTCTGGAAATGCAAATGCGCTACGCTACACGCTAATAGTATTAGTTAAAACGCAAACATTCATTAAAATACACATGCTTGGTATTGAATTAAAGCTACAGTCGTTGTGAATCCAGGCACCAAGTCAGATTTTTAAAATGCTTTTCGGCGAAAGCATGAGAAGCTATTATCTGATAGCATGTAACACCCCAAAAGACCCGTAGGGGATGTAAACAAAAGAATTAGCATAGTCGGCGCTACACAAACCGCACAATAAAATATAAAACATTCATTACCTTTGACCATCTTCTTTGTTGGCACTCCTTGATGTCCCATAATCAATACTGGGTCTTTTTTCCGATTAAATCGGTCCATATATAGCCTAGATATCGATCTATGAAGACTGTGTGATAAACGGAAAAAAATAGCGTTTCATAACGTAACGTCATTTTTTAAAAGTTAAAAAGTCGACGATAAACTTTCACAAAACACTTCGAAATACTTTTCTAATGCAACTTTAGGTATTAGTACACGTTAATAAGCTATAAAAATCATCAGGAGGCGATGTAAATTCGATAGCTGGTCGTCTGGAAAAAATGTCCGGAAAAACACCGAGCCAATGCATCAAGTTGGTGGTCGGACGTGACAGTCTGGAGACGCCGTGGAGAACGTTCTGCTGCCTGCAACATCCTCCAGCATGACCGGTTTGGCGGTGGGTCAGTCATGGTGTGGGGTGGCATTTCTTTGGGGGGCCGCACAGCTCCAGAGGTAGCCTGACTGCCATTAGGTACCGAGATGAGATCCTCAGACCCCTTGTGAGACCATATGCTGGTGCGGTTGGCCCAGGGTTCCTCCTAATGCAAGACAATGCTAGACCTCATGTGGCTGGAGTGTGTTAGCAGTTCCTGCAAGAGGAAGGCATTGATGCTATGGACTGGTCCGCCCGCCCTTTCCCCAGACCTGAATCCAATTGAGCACATCTGGGACATCATGTCTCGCTCCATCCACCAACGCCACATTGCACCACAGACTGTCCAGGAGTTGGCGGATGCTTTAGTCAAGGTCTGGGAGGAGATCCCTCAGGAGACCATCCGCCACCTCATCAGGAGCATGCCCAGTCGTTGTAGGGAGGTCATACAGGCACGTGGAGGCCACACACTACTTGTTTGAAGGACATTACATCAAAGTTGGATCAGCCTGTAGTGTGGTTTTCCACTTTAATTTTGAGTGTGACTCCAAATCCAGACCTCCATGTGTTGATAAATTTGATTTCCATTGATAATTGTGTGATTTTGTTGTCAGCACATTCAACTATGTAAAGAAAAAAGTATTTAATGAGAATATTTCATTCATTCAGATCTAGGATGTGTTATTTTAGTGTTCCCTTAATTTTTTTGAGCAGTGTATATATGTGTTGTTGTATATGTCGAACTGCTTTGCTTTATCTTGGCCAGGTCGCAATTGTAAATGAGAACTTGTTCTCAACTGGCCTCCCTTGTTAAATAAAGGTGAAATAAAAAATAAATAAATCCCTCTCTTTATGTCTCTCTACCCCACCTCTCTCTCTACCCCACCTCTCTCTCTACCCCACCTCTCTCTCTCCCCACCTCTCTCTCTCTACCCCACCTCTCTCTCTACCCCACCTCTCTCTCTACCCAACCTCTCTCTCTACCCAACCTCTCTCTCTCTACCCCACCTCTCTCTCTCTACCCCACCTCTCTCTCTCTACCCCACCTCTCTCTCTCTATCCAACCTCTCTCTCTCTACCCCACCTCTCTCTCTCTACCCCACCTCTCTCTCTCTACCCCACCTCTCTCGCTCTACCCCCCTCTCTCTCTCTCTCTCTACCCCACCTCTCTCTCTCCCCACCTCTCTCTCTCCCCACCTCTCTCTCTCTACCCCACCTCTCTCTCTCTACCCCACCTCTCTCTCTCTACCCCCTCTCTCTCTCTCTACCCCACCTCTCTCTCTCTATCCAACCTCTCTCTCTCTACCCCACCTCTCTCTCTCTACCCCACCTCTCTCTCTCTACCCCACCCCCACCTCTCTCGCTCTACCCCACCTCTCTCTCTCTACCCCACCTCTCTCTCTCTCTACCCCACCTCTCTCTCTCTACCCCACCTCTCTCTCTCTACCCCACCTCTCTCTACTCCACCTCTCTCTCTCTACCCCACCCCACCTCTCGCTCTACCCCAGTAAAACGCGGTTCCGGTGGTTCCAGGAGAGTAGTGTGTACCGGGACGCTCCAGCCTTCGCCCTAGATGGAGTCTACATCTCTGAGCCCTGTCCCAACCACTGTGGAGGACACGGAGACTGCATCTCTGGAGTATGCTTCTGTGATATGGGCTATACAGGTAGGTACTGATAGAGAGAGGAGAGGAACGAATAGGAGGGAGAGAGGGAGGGAGAGGAGAGAGAGAGAGAGGGAGAGAGAGAGAGAGGGAGAGGAAAGAGAGAGGGAGAGGAGGGAGAGAGGGAGAGGGGTGTAGAGAGAGAAAGAGAGGGGGTAGAGAGAGAGAGGGAGGGAGGGGAGAGAGAGAGAGAGAGGTGTGTAGAGAGAGGGAGGGAGGGAGGGAGGGAGGGAGGGAGGGAGGGAGGGAGAGAGAGAGAGGGGGGTGGGGGAGGGAGAGAGAGAGGGAGGGAGGGAGGGGGAGGGAGGGAGGGAGGGAGGGAGGGAGGGAGGGAGGGAGGGAGGGAGGGAGGGAGGGAGGGAGGGAGGGAGGGAGGGAGAGAGAGGGGGGGTGGGGAGGGAGAGAGAGAGGGAGGGGAGAGAGAGGAGAAAAAGAGATGGTGAAATGGAGAAGGAAGAGTGGACATCTCTGATAGTTGAGAATGGGAGTTGTTGAAAACAGTTTAGTGATAAACAATGTGTTGCTTTCTCTTGTGTGTCTGCGTGTTCCCCAGTGGAACAGGACAGCTGTGTGCCAGCAGTGGCCAGTCCCACAGAGCTGGTGGAGGGCTTTGAGAGCAAACTGAGCCCGCTGTGGCAGAGCCTGAGTGGGGGTCAGGTTGGAGGCGGCTGTGGTACCATCAGCGAGGGCAAAGCCCTGTACTTCAGCAGCTCTGGGAAAAGACAGGCACTGACTGTCACCCTGGATACTACCAACACACGGTCAGTACACACGTTCTCCTGGGTGATCAGCTACGGAGGTGCAGTGTTGCTTGTATTCCTTTTTCTTCCTTAAACTCTTTAACTAAAATCCTGGTCAGTTTAGACAATGAGTGCTGGACTGGAACAAAAGCCTGCAAGACACGGAACTGTAGATCCCCGTTCCAGTTTCCAGTGAACTAAAACCCGTGTCCTCCTGTGTGTCTTGTCCGTCCGTCCCATCCGTCCGTCTGTCCATGTAGGCTGGTGCAGTTCTACATCCGAATTGGAGGGAAGAACGTTGGACCCACTTGCACTAGACCTCGCTCCCGCAACGAAGGTGACTGACCATCACCATCACCATCTCTACTGACAATGTCCCACTTAAGCTCTCAATTCAATTCAATTCAAGGGGCTTTATTGGCATGGGAAACATGTGTTAACATTGCCAAAGCAAGTGAGGTAGATAATTTACAAAAGTGAAATAAACAATTAAAATTAACGGTAAACATTACACATACAGAAGTTTCAAAACAATAAAGACATTACAAATGTAATATTACATTTATATATATACAGTGTTTACACAATGTACAAATAGTTAAAGGACACAAGATAAAATAAATAAGCATAAATATGGGTTGTATTTACAATGGTGTTTGTTCTTCACTGGTTGCCCTTTTCTTGTGGCAACAGGTCACAAATCTTGCTGCTGTGATGTCACACTGTGGTATTTCACCCAGTAGATATGGGAGTTTTTCAAAATTGGATTTGTTTTCTAATTCTTTGTGTATCTGTGTAATCTGAGGGAAATATGTATCTCTAATATGGTCATACATTGGGCAGGTCTCAAACTCAATGAGTCTCTCTGCTTCCACCGTGTGGTGGTTTACTGACACTGCAGTGTGGATTATATTCAGTAGGTCCAGCTCTCAAGCTTTTTCCTGCCCTGTGTCTCCTGTCCATTTGATCAACTATTGAAGCCTTGTGTTTCAGCAGATCCTTTTTAAAAGTTAGAATCAAACAATGATGGTGTTCTTTAAAAAAAAAAATCTGTGTCAGCGTATTCTGAATCACAAAGATATTTTGATTTTTGAGTCAGACCTTTAGTCATCTCCCAGATGTCTGTGAGGAGGGCAACATGATGTACTGTACGACCCATAATGCACCTTACCAATGAGAACGTGAGGACTTTGTTACTTATTCTCATCCCTTCATGGATTTTAAAGGACAGTATTGTTGTATTGTATTCTTTATTTCTGACCTTTCTCCTCTTCTCCTCCCCATCTCCTCTTCTCCTCCCCCTCTCCTCCCTCCCCTCCTCTCCCTCCTCCCCCCCTCCCCCCCTCCTCCCTCCTCCTCCTCCCCCCTCCTCCTCTCCTCCTCTCCTCCTCCTCTCCTCTTCTCCTCCCCCTCTCCTCCTCTCATCCTCCTCTCCTCCTCTCATCCTCCTCTCCTCTTCTCCTCCCCCTCTCCTCCACTCCCCTCTCCTCCTCTCATCCTCCTCTCCTCTCCTCTCATCCTCCACTCCTCCTCTCCTACTACTCTCCTCCTCTCCTCCTCTCATCCTCCCCCCTCTCATCCTCCCTCTCCTCCCCCCTCTCCATCCTCTTCTCTCCTCCTCCTCCCCTCCTCTTCTTCTCCTCTTCTTCTCCTCCTCCTCCCCTCCCTCTCCTCCCCTCCTCTCCTCTCCTCTCTCCTCCTCCTCTCCTCCCCTCCTCCTCCTCCCCTCCTAACTCCTCTCCCTCTCCTTCTCTCCTCCTCCTCCTCCTCCTCCTCCACCTCCTCATCTCCCCTCCCTCCTCCTCCTCTCCTCCTCTCCTCCTCCTCATCTCCTTCCCCCCCCTCATCTTCCCCCCTCCTCTCTCCTCCTCTCCCTCCTCCTCCTCCTCCTCCTCATCTCCTCCCCCTCCCCTCCTCTCCCCCTCCTCCCTCCCCTCCTCCCCCTCTTTTCCTCCTCCTCCTCCTCCCCCTCCTCCTCCTCTCCCCTCCCCCCCCCCTCCTCTCTTCCTCCTCTCCCCCTCCCCCCTCCTCTCTCCCCCCCCTCCTCCTCTCCTCCCCCTCCCCCTCCTCACCTCCCTCCTGCCCCCCGTCTCCTTCTCTTTTCTCATCTGGTCCTCCAGGAGTGGTTGTCCAGTTCTCAACCAACAACGGGGTGCAGTGGCAGTTCCTGAGAGAGCTGGACTTTGGCTCCTTCCTGGAACCCCAGGTGGTGACCATTGAACTTCCTCCAGCCGCCAAGACCCCCTACACAGTGTTCCGCTGGTGGCAGCCACAGCAAGGTGAGGAGTCATACCTGCATCTAATAGCCCACAGCAAGGTGAGGAGTCATACCTGCCTCTAATAGCCCACAGCAAGGTGAGGAGTCATACCTGCCTCTAATAGCCCACAGCAAGGTGAGGAGTCATACCTGCCTCTAATAGCCCACAGCAAGGTGAGGAGTCAGACCTGCCTCTTACAGCCCACAGTATACAGGACAGGGAACTGCTCTTATAGCCAACTGTCACATTGGTATGAATGATTCAGGAGACAGGCGAAGGAATGCGTAACAGGGTTTTTTATTTTACCCAAATTACGGCGTGCCGTGTAAAGGCACGGGGACGAAGACCAAATAAACACGTAACAAAAACACAGGGTTGAAACCCAAAACAAAAGAGGAGTACCTCGAATAAATAACACACAATGATGAACACACGGGACTAGACCTGTAATCATCTACGCAATCCACAAGGGCACGAAAGCCCAAACACACAGCACAGGTACTCTCACGCACCAACAGACATGGTAACAATACTGGACAGCACCATGGTGAACAACAGACATGGTAACAATACTGGACAGCACCATGGTGACCAACAGACATGGTAACAATACTGGACAGCACCATGGTGAACAACAGACATGGTAACAATACTGGACAGCACCATGGTGAACAACAGACATGGTAACAATACTGGACAGCACCATGGTGAACAACAGACATGGTAACAATACTGGACAGCACCATGGTGAACAACAGACATGGTAACAATACTGGACAGCACCATGGTGAACAACAGACATGGTAACAATACTGGACAGCACCATGGTGACCAACAGACATGGTAACAATACTGGACAGCACCATGGTGAACAACGGACACATATATACAAGTACAATCAGCGGGAACAGGGGCCTGGTGTGCACAATGAAAGTTCCAGAAGGATCTGTGACACCCACAGCATACAGGAAATATAATTACTCTTATACCTTTCACACAACTGGCCCGAGCTGAGCCAAACCAAACAGAGCTGAGCTGAGCCAAACCAAACAGAGCTGAGCCAAACTAAACAGAGCTGAGCCAAACCAAACAGAGCTGAGCCGGAGCCAAACTGAGCAGCCCATGGCCAAACTGAGCTGAGCCGAGTACAAACTGAGCTGAGCCGGGCCAAACTGAAAGCTGAGGCCGACAGCCAAACTGAGCTGAGCCAAACCAAACTGAGCTGAGCCGAGCCAAACAGAGCTGAGCCAAACCAAACTGAGCTGAGCCAAACCAAACAGAGCTGAGCCAAACTAAACAGAGCTGAGCCAAACCAAACAGAGCTGAGCCGAGCCAAACAGAGCTGAGCCGAGCCAAACTGAGCTGAGCCGAGCCAAACTGAGCTGAGCCGAGCCAAACTGAGCTGAGCCGAGCCAAACTGAGCTGAGCCGAGCCAAACTGAGCCGAGCCAAACCAAACTGAGCCGAGCCGAGCCAAACTGAGCTGAGCCAAACCAAACTGAGCTGAGCCAAACCAAACTGAGCTGAGCCAAACCAAACAGAGCTGAGCCGAGCCAAACTGAGCTGAGCCAAACCAAACAGAGCTGAGCCAAACCAAACAGAGCTGAGCCGAGCCAAACTGAGCTGAGCCAAACCAAACAGAGCTGAGCCGAGCCAAACTGAGCTGAGCCAAACCAAACAGAGCTGAGCCAAACCAAACTGAGCTGAGCCAAACCAAACCAAACTGAGCTGAGCCAAACCAAACAGAGCTGAGCCGAGCCAAACTGAGCTGAGCCAAACCAAACAGAGCTGAGCCAAACCAAACCAAACTGAGCTGAGCCAAACTGAGCTGAGCCAAACCAAACAGAGCTGGGCCAAACCAAACTGAGCCGAGCCAAACAGAGCTGAGCCAAACCAAACAGAGCTGAGCCAAACTGAGCTGAGCCGAGCCAAACTGAGCTGAGCCAAACCAAACTGAGCTGGCCTTGTTATGCATCCACCATTTTTTTTAAAATCTGGAAACGTGCTGGAAAGGTCAATAGGGTGACAAGGGTCAAGGGTCATGCGTCATACAGAGTATCTCTGTCTCTCCGCAGGTAAACACTCAGCCCAGTGGGCCATGGATGACGTCCTGATCGGTATGAACGACAGTTCCAGGACTGGTTTCCATGACAAGTTCGCCGGGACGTCCCCTCTGAGACACAACTGGTACCGTGTCCAGGGAGGAGAGGTCACAGTGGACTGTTTGTCTCTGGACACGGCTCTGTCCTTCTACTCCGATGCCACAGACAGTGAGTCAAGCTACTGCATACACACACACACACACACATAAATTAGCCCCACTAACCAGTGCCTGTATATAGTCCCTCTACTGTATATAACCTCTCTACTGTATATAGCCCCTCTACTGTATATAACCTCTCTACTGTATATAGCCTCTCTACTGTATATAGCCTCTCTACTGTATATAGCCTCTCTACTTTGTATAGCCTCTCTACTGTATATAGCCTCTCTACTGTATATAACCTCTCTACTGTATATAGCCTCTCTACTGTATATAACCTCTCTACTGTATATAACCTCTCTACTGTATATAGCCTCTCTACTGTATATAGCCTCTCTACTGTATATAGCCTCTACTGTCTATAGCCCCTCTACTGTATATAGCCTCTCTACTGTATATAGCCTCTCTACTGTTTATAGCCTCTCTACTGTATATAGCCTCTCTACTGTATATAGCCCCTCTACTGTATATAGCCTCTCTACTGTTTATAGCCCTCTACTGTATATAGCCTCTCTACTGTATATAGCCCCTCTACTGTATATAGCCTCTCTACTGTTTATAGCCTCTCTACTGTATATAGCCTCTCTACTGTATATAGCCCCTCTACTGTATATAGCCTCTCTACTGTATAAAGCCTCTCTACTGTATATAGCCTCTCTACTGTTTATAGCCTCTCTACTGTATATAGCCTCTCTACTGTATATAGTCAGTAAGCATTTCCCTGTAGATAGTCCGTGTAATTCACTGAATACCTGTTGTATTCGATGCACATAACAAATAAACTTTGATTTGATAAACACACAGCAGGACGGGGGAGAGGTCACAGTGAGTCACACAAACCCCTGTCATCGATCCTTGATGGAAGTCTCTTCATCCCTCTGACATGGAGAAAGCTCATCCTTACATTGGCCTTCAGCTGGTCACGTCTTTCACATCAGTGCAATGAAGGAGAGGGGGGGGGACAATTGAGAAAGATCGCTATAGAAACTCATCATACTGCAGAGCTCTAGACTCTGACTTCTAACCCCTAAACCACACCCCCCTCTATTTTTTTAATTTGTCCTTTATTTAACTAGGCAAGTCAGTTAAGAACAAATTCTTATCTTCAATTGATGGTCTAGGAACAGTGGGTTAACTGCCTTGTTCAGGGGCAGAACGACAGATGTTTACCTTGTCAGCTCGGGGGATTCGATCTTGCAACGGTTTGGTTACTAGTCCAACACTCTAACCACTAGGCTACCTGCCTCCCCTCCACTCTAACCACTAGGCTACCTGCCTCCCCTCCACTCTAACCATTAGGCTACCTGCCGCCCCTCCACTCTAACCACTAGACTACCTGCCACCCCTCTAACCACTAGGCTACCTGCCTCCCCTCCACTCTAACCACTAGGCTACCTGCCTCCCCTCCACTCTAACCACTAGGCTACCTGCCGCCCCTCCACTCTAACCAGTAGGCTACCTGCCGCTCCTCCACTCTAACCACTAGGCTACCTGCCTCCCCTCCACTCTAACCATTAGGCTACCTGCCGCCCCTCCACTCTAACCACTAGGCTACCTGCCGCCCCTCCACTCTAACCATTAGGCTACCAGCCGCCCCTCCACTCTAACCACTAGGCTACCTGCCGCCCCTCCACTCTAACCACTAGGCTACCTGCCGCTCCTCCACTCTAACCACTAGGCTACCTGCCGCCCCTCCAATCTAACCACTAGGCTACCTGCCGCCCCTCCACTCTAACCACTAGGCTACCTGCCGCCCCTCCACTCTAACCACTAGGCTACCTGCCGCCATCCACTCTAACCATTAGGCTACCAGCCGCCCCTCCACTCTAACCACTAGGCTACCTGCCGCCCTCCACTCTAACCACTAGGCTACCTGCCGCCCCTCCACTCTAACCACTAGGCTACCTGCCGCCCCTCCACTCTAACCACTAGGCTACCTGCCGCCCCTCCACTCTAACCACTAGGCTACCTGCCGCCCCTCCACTCTAACCACTAGACTACCTGCCTCCCCTCCACTCTAACCACTAGGCTACCTGCCGCCCCTCCACTCTAACCACTAGGCTACCTGCCGCCCCTCCACTCTAACCATTTGGCTACCTGCCGCCCCTTCACTCTAACCACTAGGCTACCTGCCGCCCCTCCACTCTAACCACTAGGCTACCTGCCGCCCCTCCACTCTAACCACTAGACTACCTGCCGCCCCTCCACTCTAACCACTAGACTACCTGCCGCCCCTCCACTCTAACCACTAGAATACCTGCCGCCCCTCCACTCTAACCATTAGGCCACCCTGCCACCCCTCCACTCTAACCACTAGACTACCTGCCTCCTCTACACTCTAACCACTAGGCTACCTGCCTCCTCTACACTCTAACCACTAGGCTACCTGCCTCCTCTACACTCTAACCACTAGGCTACCTGCCACCCCTCCACTCTAACCACTAGTCTACCTGCCACCCCTCCACTCTAACCACTAGGCTACCTGCCACCCCTCCACTCTAACCACTAGTCTACCTGCCACCCCTCCACTCTAACCACTAGGCTACCTGTCGCCCCTCAACTCTAACCACTAGGCTACCTGCCTCCTCTACACTCTAACCACTAGGCTACCTACCTCCTCTACACTCTAACCACTAGGCTACCTGCCACCCCTCCACTCTAACCACTAGGCTACCTGCCTCCTCTACACTCTAACCACTAGGCTACCTGCCTCCTCTACACTCTAACCACTAGGCTACCTGCTACCCCTCCACTCTAACCACTAGTCTACCTGCCTCCCCTTTATGACATGTTCTGCTACTGCATTACCAATACACCAGGGTGTGTTCCATCAGCCATTTGTCATTTATAACACCCTGGTTGTCATTTACACGACCCGTGGCTTTGAATGATTAATATTTCGCTTTTACACCCTGGTGTCTTTCTGTGTCTTTCCCTCCCTCCATAGAAGCCACGGTACACAGAGAGCTGGGACACTGTAATCCATCCCCGTTAACCATGTCCCTCTCTCTCTCTCTCTCAGCCTCTCTCTGCCATTCTCTGCCTCTCTCTCTCTCTCTCTCTCTCTCTCTCTCTCTCTCTCTCTCTCTCTCTCTCTGCCTCTCTCTGCCTCTCCAGAGAAGCCACGGTACACAGAGAGCTGGGACACTGTAACCCATCCCTAACCCATGAACTAGCCCCTATGTTAACCATGTCCCCCTCTCTCTCTCTCTCTCTCTGCCTCTCTCTGCCTCTCTCTGCTCTCTCTCTCTCTCTCTGCCTCTCTCTGCCTCTCTGCCTCTCCAGAGAAGCCAAGGTACACAGAGAGCTGGGAAACTGTAACCCATCCCCAGTCCATTAACTAGCCCCTATGTTAACCATGTCTCTCTCTCTCTGCCTCTCTCTCTCTCTCTGCCTCTCTCTCTCTCTCTCTCTCTGCCTCTCTCTCTCTCTCTCTGCCTCTCTCTCTCTCTCTCTGCCTCTGCAGAGAAGCCACGGTACGCAGAGAGCTGGGACTTTGAGGTGTCTGGCTCTTCCTTCCTGCAGTTTGACCTGTCTATGGGTTGCAGTAAGACAGTCACGTCCTCTCATGGTGTCAGGCTGGAGTATTCCACAGGTATCACACTCTATACCACCCTGAATCAGCCTTTAGAAACTATACATTATCACAACGCATTACATGTGTATTATAAGGCATTACATGTGTATTATAAGGCATTATAAGGCATTATAAGGCATTACATTTTTATTATAAGGCATTACATGTGTATTATAAGGCATTATAAGGCATTACATGTGTATTATAAGGCATTATAAGGCATTATAAGGCATTACATGTGTATTATAAGGCATTATAAGGCATTATATGTGTATTATAAGGCATTATAAGGCATTGCATGTGCATTATAAGGCATTATAAGGCATTATAAGGCATTACATGTGTATTATAAGGCATTATATGTGTATCATAAGGCATTATTCGGCATTACATGTTTATTATAAGGCTTTACATGTGTATTATAAGGCATTATAAGGCATTACATGTTTATTATAAGGCATTATAAGGCATTATAAGGCATTACATGTGTATTATAAGGCATTATAAGGCATTATAAAGCATTACATGTGTATTATAAGGCATTATAAGGCATTATAAGGCATTACATGTTTATTATAAGGCATTATAAGGCATTATAAGGCATTACATGTGTATTATAATGCATTATAAGGCATTATAAAGCATTACATGTGTATTATAAGGCATTATAAGGCATTATAAGGCATTACATGTTTATTATAAGGCATTATAAGGCATTATAAGGCATTACATGTGTATTATAAGGCATTATAAGGCATTATATGTGTATTATAAGGCATTATAAGGCATTATATGTGCATTATAAGGCATTACATGTGTATTATAAGGCATTATAAGGCATTACATGTGTATTATAATGCATTATAAGGCATTACATGTGTATTATAAGGCATTATAAGGCATTATAAAGCATTACATGTGTATTATAAGGCATTATATGGCATTACATGTTTATTATAAGGCATTATAAGGCATTATAAGGCATTACATGTGTATTATAAGGCATTATAAGGCATTATATGTGTATTATAAGGCATTATAAGGCATTATATGTGCATTATAAGGCATTACATGTGTATTGTAAGGCATTATAAGGCATTACATGTGTATTATAATGCATTGTAAGGCATTACATGTGTATTATAAGGCATTATAAGGCATTACATGTGTATTATAAGGCATTATAAGGCATTATATGTGTATTATAAGGCATTATAAGGCATTACATGTGTATTATAAGGCATTATATGTGTATATGTGTTTGTTAATGTTAATTTCTGAAAGTAAATACAACCTGATGCCACCCTACAGACTGCGGGCGCCACTGGGCCCTGCTCACCCCAGAGTGTGTGCCTCCTGCCATCGGTTGTACCGGCTACACTATGAACTCTGTGTACACCGCCACGCGGTACACCCGTTGGAGGAGGGTTACGGTGTATTTGCCCAGCGCTGCCAAGTACGTACGACCTTGTGACCCTGTTTCCATGTCCAATCTGTGTGTCCTTGTTAAGACCACCCCACCCCCCAAAAATATATATAATATATAATATATATATATAATAATATATATATAATATAATATATATATATATATATATGTCACATTATGTTTTAAACTTGGGATAATGTAGACAGCACATTTTATTTTTTTTATCATGGAGAGAGTTTTTGTCGTGACACCTTTCCAAATGCAATGTTTTCAGTTCTCCCAGGACACGGTTCAGGTGGATCCAGCCTCACTTCATCCCCGGAGCTGATGGCTGGGCCTTGGACAATGTGCTGCTGGCCCCTGGCTGTCCCTGGATGTGCTCTGGACACGGACTCTGTGACAACGGACGCTGTGTGTGAGTTACACACACAGACACACACAAACACTATAAGGCACTCTGCATGTTTTTAATTTTTATTTATTTATTTACCTTCATTTTCATTGGGAGTCATATTGAGGCTGAGGCTTCTTTCACGAGAGGCATTTACACAATTTACAAGTACAAGTTAACAAAAACAAGATGCTTGAAGCCGCCTTCCTCAGCCAAGACTATTGGTGTTGGTACAGCAACGGGTTAGTACGTTTCATGAGGGTGAAGGGTTGTTGGGATGAAATATCTCTCTCTCTCTCTCTCTCTCTCTCTCTCTCTCTCCCTCTCCTCTCTGTCTCCCTCTCTCTCTCTCTCTCTCTCTCTCTCTCCCTCTCCCTCTCTGTCTCCCTCTCTCTCTGTCTCCCTCTCTCTCTGTCTCCTCTCTCCCTCTCTCTCTCTCTCTCTCTCTCTCTCTCTCTCCTCTCTCCTCTCCTCTCTGTCTCCTCTCTCTCTCTGTCTCTCTCTGTCTCCTCTCCCTCCTCTCTCTCTCTCTCTCTCTCTCTCCTCTCCCTCTCCCTCTCTCAGGTGTGACCATGGTTACGGCGGGGCCCACTGCGTGCCCCTGGCCCCCCTCCCCTCCATCCTGAGAGAAGACTTCAACGAGAACCTGGCGGCGGAGCAGTGGCCCGAGGTGTACGGGGCTGAGAGGGGGACACTCAGCGGGGAGCCCCTCAAATCTGGCACCGCACTCATCTTCAAAGGGGTAGGATTCCTGCTGTATACTGTACTGTACACCATACACACACAGGTTTTATGTGTTAAATAACCACCGAAGAAAAAAAACATCAAACTAGGGACACATCTCTCTGAAAGTCCTAGAGGAGACCTAGAGAGAGGAGAGAGAAGATGCGTGCATCCACACACTCGCACTTTTTGACATTTTAGTCACTTAGGAGATGCTACATTGCATCCATCTTAAGATAGCTAAGATGAGAACAACCACATATCACAGTCGTAGTAAGTACATTTTATTTGTCACATACACGTGTTTAAGCAGATGTTATTGCGGGTGTAGCGAAATGCTTGTGTTTTCTAGCTCCGACAGTGCTGTAATATCTAACAAGTAATATCTAACAATACACGCAATCTAAAGTAAAATAATGAAATTAAGAATATATAAATATAAAGTAGTTATCACCAAACTCAGTGCTAGTAGGGAAAGACTAGTGATGGGGTGGTGGAACAAGAATGACTGGGATGTCTCCTTAAAGATACTCTTTAATGAGATAGAGTTTCAGATGTTTTCAGAAGACAGGCAGGTACTCTGATGTCCTAGCTTCAGGGGAAAACGGGCAGGGGACTCTGCTGTCCTAGCATCAGGGGAAAATGGACAGGGACTCTGCTGTCCTAGCTTCAGGGGGAAGATGGACAGGGACTCTGCTGTCCTAGCATCAGAGGGAAGATGGACAGGGACTCTGCTCTCCTAGCTTCAGGGGAAGATGGACAGGGTCTCTGCATTCCTAGCTTCAGGGGGAGAAGCTAGTTTCACCAATGGGGTGTCGGAACAGAGAAGAGCTTTGACAGTACATACACAGCATTTTCCCTAGAAGACTCAGTAAGTGTACTATCTCATTGATTATAAATAATCTTAATTTCTCTTTCTGTTTTCCTGGATTTTGTAGGAAGGTCTACGTATGTTGGTGTCTAGGGACCTGGACTGTACCAGCACACTTTACATCCAGTTCTCCTTCAAGTTCATCACTAAGGGTAGGTCACTCGATTTCACACACATTCTGTCTCTGTCCGCTTGCAGTTATCATACATGCTGTACAGCATGTTTGAAGTAGTGTGTGTTTTGTGTTTGTTTTTTTTTACCCATTTTTCTCCCCAATTTCGTGGTATCCAATTGTTAGTAGCTACTATCTTGTCTCATCACCACAACTCCCGTACGGGCTCGGGAGAGACGAAGGTTGAAAGCCACGCATCCTCCGAAACACAACCCAACCAGGCCGCACTGCTTCTTAATAACACAGCGCGCATCCAACCCGGAAGCCAGCCGCACCAGTGTGTCGGAGGAAACACCGTGCACCTGGCGACCTGGTTAGCGTGCACTGCGCCCAGGAGTCCCAGAATGACAGGAGTCGCTAGTGCGCAATGAGACAAGGATATCCCTACCGGCCAAACCCTTCCTAACCCGGACGACGCTGGGCCAATTATGCATCGCCCCATGGACCTCCCGGTCGTAGCCGGCTGCGACAGAGCCTGGGCTCGAACCCAGAGTCTCAGCCTTAGACCTCTGCACCACCCGGGAGGCCTCTTGTTTTGTGTTTTTATAGATTTGTTGTACAGCATGTTGACTCTGTGTGTTCTGTTTCCCAGGTGTCCCAGAACGGTCTCACTCGGTGCTGCTGCAGTACTCAGTGAACGGAGGAATCAGCTGGTTGCTGTTAGATGAGTTCTACTTCCCCACCTCGACTGACACGCTGTTCCTACACCTCCCTCTGCCTGCCAGGGCCCAGACCAACGCTACCCGCTTCAGGCTCTGGCAGCCCTACAACAGCGGTGAGTAGAGTATACAGACACACACACACACACACAAAGAGACACACACAGACACACACAGACACACACAGAGACACACACACAGACACACACAGACACACACAGAGACACACACACACACACACACAGACACACACAGAGACACACACACACACACACACAAACACACACACACACACACACACAGATACACACAGAGGGACACATACAAACACAGAGACACACAGACAGTACATACACAAAGATGCACACACACACACACAAAGAGACACACACAGAGACACACACACAGACACACACAGAGAGACACACACAGAGAGACACACAGACACACACACACACAAAGAGACACACACAGACACACAAAGAGAAACACACAGAGACACACACACACACACACACACACACACACACACACACACACACACACACACATACTTGGTAGTGCAGTAGACCCTTTAACACACATTTTCAAAATCATCACATCCCACTGGGGCACCGACATCAGTTCAACGTCTAGTTTTGATTTACTATTTGGTTGAGTTGTCACTCTTGTCAAATAAAATAAAATACCATTTTATTTGTCACATGCTGCCGAATACAACAGGTGTAGACGTTACCGTGAAATGTTTACCGAATACAACAGGTGTAGACGTTACCGTGAAATGTTTACCGAATACAACAGGTGTAGACGTTACCGTGAAATGTTTACCGAATACAACAGGTGTAGACGTTACCGTGAAATGTTTACCGAGTACAACAGGTGTAGACGTTACCGTGAAATGTTTACCGAATACAACAGGTGTAGACGTTACCGTGAAATGTTTACCGAATACAACAGGTGTAGACGTTACCGTGAAATGTTTACCGAATACAACAGGTGTAGACGTTACCGTGAAATGTTTACCGAATACAACAGGTGTAGACGTTACCGTGAAATGTTTACCGAATACAACAGGTGTAGACGTTACCGTGAAATGTTTACCGAATACAACAGGTGTAGACGTTACCGTGAAATGTTTACCGAATACAACAGGTGTAGACGTTACCGTGAAATGTTTACCGAATACAACAGGTGTAGACGTTACCGTGAAATGTTTACCGAATACAACAGGTGTAGACGTTACCGTGAAATGTTTACCGAATACAACAGGTGTAGACGTTACCGTGAAATGTTTACGAATACAGGTGTAGACGCGAATACAACAGGTGTAGACGTTACCGTGAAATGTTTACCGAATACAACAGGTGTAGACGTTACCGTGAAATGTTTACCGAATACAACAGGTGTAGACGTTACCGTGAAATGTTTACCGAATACAACAGGTGTAGACGTTACCATGAAATGTTTACTTTTACAAGCCTTTAAAACCAACAATGCAGAGTTTAAAAAGTAAGAACATTTGTAAATAGAAAAATAGCAACACAAAAGATAACAGTAAGGAGTACTGGTCATTTAGGTTAAAAGTTGTGTGAAACAAATACCAAAATTCCCCTTACTTTGATGACTTTTTGCAAATCCAGTCAGTTTTTCACGTCGATTCAACGTCATCACATTGAATTTCTGGGTTGAAAATGTCATGGAAACAACGTTGATTTGTTTTTTGCCCAGTGGGATATGGTGGGGACACACTGTATGTCTGACTGGTTATATATGTCTCCTGTAGGTAAGAAAGAGGAGGTGTGGGTGATTGATGACCTGATCATCGATGGCAGCTCGCTCAACAACCCTCCTGTAGTCTCAGACAACTTCGAGGGCGGACCCCAAAACTACAACTGGCTCTTCTACCCAGGAGGCAACACTGGACTCTACTGCCCTTACCAGAAGAGTGGCCTGTGAGTAGTACCACCTGCCTCTTGTACACTGTGAAGGCCTTCCACTGTACCTCCAGACCTTATCTCTGTGTGTTGGGTCATAGTCCACTTCAAATCAGTCAATTCAGGAAGTAAACTAACATCGTAGTTTAGGGTTTCCTTAAGAGTCTATTGATGCACCTGTGTATCTAAGTCAGGTAAATAAAACAAATCCCCATCCAAATCTGTCTGTTTAAAAACTAGAGAAATCAATTTTGCATGAGCTGCGTCTCAATCCTTCCACGTCCTCCTATGTCGGCCTTCCACATCCTCTATGTCGGCCTTCCACGTCCTCCTATGTCGAACCTTCCACGTCCTCCTATTTCGGCCTTCCACGTCCTCCTATGTCGGCCTTCCACGCCCTCCTATGTCGGCCTTCCACGCCCTCCTATGTCGGCCTTCCACGCCCTCCTATGTCGGCCTTCCACGCCCTCCTATGTCGGCCTTCCACGTCCTCCTATGTCGGCCTTCCACGTCCTCTATGTCGGCCTTCCACGCCCTCCTATGTCGGCCTTCCACGTCCTCTATGTCGGCCTTCCACGCCCTCCTATGTCGGCCTTCCACGCCCTCCTATGTCGGCCTTCCACGCCCCTCCTATGTCGGCCTTCCACGTCCTCCTATGTCGGCCTTCCACGTCCTCCTATGTCGGCCTTCCACGTCCTCCTATGTCGGCCTTCCACGTCCTCCTATGTCGGCCTTCCACGCCCTCCTATGTCGGCCTTCCACATCCTCTATGTCGGCCTTCCACGTCCTCCTATGTCGGCCTTCCACGTCCTCCTATGTCGGCCTTCCACGTCCTCCTATGTCGGCCTTCCACGCCCTCCTATGTCGGCCTTCCACATCCTCTATGTCGGCCTTCCACGTCCTCCTATGTCGGCCTTCCACATCCTCCTATGTCGGCCTTCCACGTCCTCCTATGTCGGCCTTCCACGTCCTCCTATGTCGGCCTTCCACGCCCTCCTATGTCGGCCTTCCACATCCTCTATGTCGGCCTTCCACGTCCTCCTATGTCGGCCTTCCACGTCCTCCTATGTCGGCCTTCCACGTCCTCCTATGTCGGCCTTCCACGTCCTCCTATGTCGGCCTTCCACGTCCTCCTATGTCGGCCTTCCACGTCCTCTATGTCGGCCTTCCACGTCCTCCTATGTCGGCCTTCCACGTCCTCCTATGTCGGCCTTCCACATCCTCTATGTCGGCCTTCCACGTCCTCCTATGTCGGCCTTCCACGTCCTCCTATGTCGGCCTTCCCGTCCTCCTATGTCGGCCTTCCACGTCCTCCTATGTCGGCCTTCCACGTCCTCTATGTCGGCCTTCCACGTCCTCCTATGTCGGCCTTCCACATCCTCTATGTCGGCCTTTCACGTCCTCCTATGTCGGCCTTCCACGTCCTCCTATGTCGGCCTTCCACGTCCTCCTATGTCGGCCTTCCACATCCTCCTATGTCGCCTTCCCATCCTCTATGTCGGCCTTCCACGTCCTCCTATGTCGGCCTTCCACGTCCTCCTATGTCGGCCTTCCACGCCCTCCTATGTCGGCCTTCCACGCCCTCCTATGCCTTCCACGTCCTCCTATGTCGGCCTTCCACGTCCTCCTATGTCGGCCTTCCACGTCCTCTATGTCGGCCTTCCACGTCCTCCTATGTCGAACCTTCCACGTCCTCCTATGTCTGCCTTCCACGTCCTCCTATGTCGGCCTTCCACGCCCTCCTATGTCGGCCTTCCACGCCCTCCTACGTCGGCCTTCCACGTCCTCCTACGTCGGCCTTCCACGTCCTCCTACGTCGGCCTTCCACGTCCTCCTACGTCGGCCTTCCACGTCCTCCTACGTCGGCCTTCCACGTCCTCCTACGTCGGCCTTCCACGTCCTCCTACGTCGGCCTTCCACGTCCTCCTACGTCGGCCTTCCACGTCCTCCTACGTCGGCCTTCCACGTCCTCCTACGTCCTCCTACGTCGGCCTTCCACATCCTCCTACGTCGGCCTTCCACGTCCTCCTACGTCGGCCTTCCACGTCCTCCTACGTCGGCCTTCCACGTCCTCCTATGTCGGCCTTCCACGTCCTCCTATGTCGGCCTTCCACGTCCTCCTATGTCGGCCTTCCACGTCCTCCTATGTCGGCCTTCCACGTCCTCCTATGTTGGCCTTCCACGTCCTCCTATGTTGGCCTTCCACGTCCTCCTATGTTGGCCTTCCACGTCCTCCTATGTCGTCCTTCCACATCTGCGGTGGACGGTAGCCAAACTACAGCGGTGTCTGTCAGTTTGTCCTGAAAATCTTCTTACGAAAAATGTTTGTAGCAGCCGAACGCCGACCCCTCTATAGAAAGGAGAGATTCTCACGAACACAACGGTGTTCTCCGTTTTGCTCTACGACCCTCACCAGTGTCACGGGACGAGTCTGAACGTAACCAATACCGTTTTTTTAAATGTATTATAGAACCATAGAGGTAGTTTTGTGCCGACAAAAAAGAAGAGGTTATAAATATGTATCCAAAAAACTACACCATTTCCTGATCTCTCTTATATCTCCTAGATATAGGACACACACTTCAAAACCCTATTCCTTATGATTTATTTGTTTTGCCATTATGAATGTGTTATTCAATGTGTTTCTATGTGCTATAGTAATAAAAGCCAAAATCTATATTTTATCAAATGATGGTAAAAAATGTAATGTGTATATATATATATATATATATATATATATATATATATATTTCTACAGGGATCCTAATATTGAATGTAAAATAGCTAAATGCTAATAGCTACATGCTAATAGCTAAATGCTAATAGCTACATGCTAATAGCTAAATGCTAATAGCTAAATGTTCCATGGTACGACCATCTTAAAAAATATCCATATGTTAGCTTAGTAGAACCCTTCCCCCCTAAAGACTTAGACATTTAGAGGTTAACGGAAAATAAATAAATCCAATTCAAATTGGATTTGGAATGTCAGTATACTTCCTGAATCGACTGAATTGAGTTGGACTTGTGCCCAACCCCTGCTGACAAAGCATTGTTGACAATGGACTGTGTCTCTGTGTGTACAGGGAGAAGGATGAGTCGGCCATGGTGTTTTTATCCAGTGAGCTGGGAGAACATTCAATAACCACCAGAGACATCGACGTCAATGAGAACACCATCATCCAGTTTGAGGTATGAACACACACACACACACATCCTATGAGAACACTATCTTTCAGTTTGAGGTATGAACAGAAGAGAGAGAACAGACTGGCTGGTTTGGAAAACAAAGTGGGCAAGGAAAGGAGTGAAGGAAAAGAGGAAAGGAATGGGGAAAGAGGAGAGAAATGAATGGGGTATGAACAGAGAGAGATAACAGAGAGGGATAACAGAGAGGGATAACAGAGAGAGATAACAGAGAGAGATAACAGAGAGAGATAACAGAGAGACTGAGAGGAGAGAGAAGGCCTGGGGTAGAAGAGGAGAGGAATGAGTGGGGTATGAACAGAGAGAGATAACAGAGAGACTGAGAGGAGAGAGAAGGCCTGGGGTAGAAGAGGAGAGGAATAATGAATGCTGAAAGAGGAACTCAATGGGGAAAATAATCCTAATATACTGTAAAAGTGGAGGGCAAAGCAAAGGGTTTTTGAAATGATAATGACTCATTTATATGCTTGATTCATATAAATAATCAGTCAGTATAATTACTCTCCTCTGTGATGTAGGCTGGTTAATGATCATAATTATGTTATAGATCTGGTTTGGAATTATTTTATGTTTGTTGAAAATAAAGATTTCTTAAATGAATGTCATAATTGTTTTCCTGTGTTGTGTCCTCAGACGACTGAATGGCCAAAATGTATTATTGTAATAAATATATGATAATAAAAGAGAGCCGCACACTCTAGGAGCTCAGATGCAACAATTTAATTACCAACGTTTCGACAGCCAAGCTGTCTTCATCAGGGTATAATCACAAACACTGCGGGATGACTCGTTTATATAGTGTCAAAAGACACAGGTGTCTGTAATCATGGCCAAGAGTGGCCTAATATCATTGGTTAATTATCAAATATTAAAATGGCATACAAAGGGACCCTTGCCTCAACGTAGATTTTGATCTGAAGCCATTCTTGTGATTATTGTGACTTTGCCATTGTAATTGTTTGTAAGCTTGTGTAGTTGAAAATTAATCTATGATCGCATGCTCTCCATTTGTTGTTTGCATGGTGTTCTTTGTATGACATTTTAATGAATGGTGATCCCTGATGAAGACAGCTTGGCTGTCGAAACGTTGGATATTAAACTTTTGCATCTGAGCTCCTAGAGTGTGCGGCTCTCTTTGATTTTCAAGTTTTCTACTCCGCCAGCCAGCACCTCGTCTAAACAGGTTTGCGTTTCTTTTTCTTCTAAATAATTATATGATAGCAACATGATAAGAAGTATACCTGATCCATTTCAGATCAACGTGGGCTGCACAGCAGACAGCTCCGCCTCTAACCCGGTACGACTGGAATTCTCCAGGGACTTTGGATCCACCTGGTACCTCCTGGTGCCCTTGTGTTCAGGAGGCCCCCAGCCCTCTTCCCTGTGCTCCACAGAGCTGCACCCTGCCAGTGTCTACTACCCGGGAACCACCCAGGGCTGGAGGCGGGAGGTCATCCACTTTGGCAAGCTGAGACTCTGCGGGTGAGGTTCCTTTCTGGGATTTTTTTTCCTGATAACTTGTGCTTCTGCTTTTTCTTTTCTCTTTGGAGTCTAGGCTGGGTTTCTCGAAAAGTGTTTTCCCCATCAATGCTGATGGGGGAAAAAAATGTCTTTATTGCATTTTTTTTTGCGATTGCTTACACACTTGATGCGGAATTTGGCTCATTGAGTCAAAAACTCTACACACAAGCCAACTAAGACACAACCCTTGGAGATAAACATCTCACTTCCTACGTCAAAATTAAATACTCCGCAATCAAGACCTAACAATCCTTTTTCAAAATGGCATTTTTGCTACAAAACGATAACACACACAGGCACCATTTGAATGACTCTTTCAAAGCAGTAACACACTGATGTACTTTTATACAAAACACTGCTGTCTTTTAGTACTTTGTATACCTTTTCAATGTTTTCATACAGGCTTCTGTTCCAGAATGTTCCAGTACATCTACTCACATTTCAATTTAACACAAACATAGAAAGGCTGTAACGGTTTTCTTTAGGTGAAGTAGAGGCGGACCAAAATGCAGCAGGATTGTTATTCATGATTTTTAATGAAGAAAACTATACATGAATAAACTAACAAAAACAATAAATGTGAGAAAACCTAAACAGCCTGTCTAGTGACAACAAACACAAAGACAGGAACAATCACCCACGAAACACTCAAAGAATATGGCTGCCTAAATATGGTTCCCAATCAGAGACAACGATAAACAGCTGCCTGTGATTGAGAACCACTCCAGACAGCCATAGACTATGCTAGATACCCCCACTAAGCCACAAACCTAATACCTAACAAAACCCCAAGACAAAACACACCACAAAAAACCCATGTCACACCCTGGCCTGACCAAATGAATAAAGAAAACACAAAATACTAAGACCAGGGCGTGACAAAGGCGTCAGAAAAAAATATACACCGCTTATTTTTTTCCCATTGCAGGTTTTTACAACAACAACAAAAAACACAAAGAAAAGTAGAATTACAGTACAGTAATCAATACAATATGTTACCGTAAACTCACGGAAACAATAATAATTACTGTAGAATTACAGTACAGTAATCAATACAATATGTTACCGTAAACTCACGGAAACAATAATAATTACTGTAGAATTACAGTACAGTAATCAATACAATATGTTACCGTAAACTCACGGAAACAATAATAATTACTGTAGAATTACAGTACAGTAATCAATACAATATGTTACCGTAAACTCACGGAAACAATAATAATTACTGTAGAATTACAGTACAGTAATCAATACAATATGTTACCGTAAACTCACGGAAACAATAATAATTACTGTAGAATTATAGTACAGTAATCAATACAATATGTTACAGTAAACTCACGGAAACAAAAATAATTACTGTAAAATTACAGTGCTGTGTTAAACAAAATAATTAGTATTGTAAAGGATGGGGTGGATGGTGTATGGATCCCGTCTACTGTTAGTGTTTGGCCACATCACCTCCCTGGCTAGGCAACGGGGTCATTCCTGGCTAGGCAACGCGGTCATCCCTGGCTAGGAAACTGGGTCATCCCTGGCTAGGCAACGGGGTCATCCCTGGCTAGGCAACGGGGTCATCCCTGGCTAGGCAACGGGGTCATCCCTGGCTAGGCAACGGGGTCATCCCTGGCTAGGCAACGGGGTCCTCCTGGCTAGGCAACGGGGTCATCCCTGGCTAGGCAACGGGGTCATCCCTGGCTAGGCAACGGGGTCATCCCTGGCTAGGCAACGGGGTCCTCCTGGCTAGGCAATGGGGTCATCCCTGGCTAGGCAACGGGGTCATCACTGGCTAGGCAACGGGGTCCTCCCTGGCTAGGCAACGGGGTCCTCCCTGGCTAGGCAACGGGGTCATCCCTGGCTAGGCAACGGGGTCATCCCTGGCTAGGCAACGGGGTCATCCCTGGCTAGGCAACGGGGTCCTCCCTGGCTAGGCAACGGGGTCATCCCTGGCTAGGCAACGGGGTCATCCCTGGCTAGGCAACGGGGTCCTCCCTGGCTAGGCAATGGGGTCATCCCTGGCTAGGCAACGGGGTCCTCCCTGGCTAGGCAACGGGGTCCTCCCTGGCTAGGCAACGGGGTCCTCCCTGGCTAGGCAATGGGGTCATCCCTGGCTAGGCAACGGGGTCCTCCCTGGCTAGGCAACGGGGTCCTCCCTGGCTAGGCAATGGGGTCATCCCTGGCTAGGCAACGGGGTCCTCCCTGGCTAGGCAACGGGGTCCTCCTGGCTAGGCAACGGGGTCATCCCTGGCTAGGCAACGGGGTCATCCCTGGCTAGGCAACGGGGTCATCCCTGGCTAGGCAACGGGGTCCTCCCTGGCTAGGCAACGGGGTCATCCCTGGCTAGGCAACGGGGTCATCCCTGGCTAGGCAACGGGGTCCTCCTGGCTAGGCAATGGGGTCATCCCTGGCTAGGCAACGGGGTCCTCCCTGGCTAGGCAACGGGGTCCTCCCTGGCTAGGCAACGGGGTCATCCCTGGCTAGGCAACGGGGTCCTCCCTGGCTAGGCAACGGGGTCATCCCTGGCTAGGCAACGGGGTCCTCCCTGGCTAGGCAACGGGGTCATCCCTGGCTAGGCAACGGGGTCATCCCTGGCTAGGCAACGGGGTCCTCCTGGCTAGGCAACGGGGTCATCCCTGGCTAGGCAACGGGGTCATCCCTGGCTAGGCAACGGGGTCATCCCTGGCTAGGCAACGGGGTCCTCCCTGGCTAGGCAACGGGGTCATCCCTGGCTAGGCAACGGGGTCATCACTGGCTAGGCAACGGGGTCCTCCCTGGCTAGGCAACGGGGTCCTCCCTGGCTAGGCAACGGGGTCATCCCTGGCTAGGCAACGGGGTCATCCCTGGCTAGGCAACGGGGTCATCCCTGGCTAGGCAACGGGGTCCTCCCTGGCTAGGCAACGGGGTCATCCCTGGCTAGGCAACGGGGTCATCCCTGGCTAGGCAACGGGGTCCTCCCTGGCTAGGCAATGGGGTCATCCCTGGCTAGGCAACGGGGTCCTCCCTGGCTAGGCAACGGGGTCCTCCCTGGCTAGGCAACGGGGTCATCCCTGGCTAGGCAACGGGGTCCTCCCTGGCTAGGCAACGGGGTCATCCCTGGCTAGGCAACGGGGTCCTCCCTGGCTAGGCAACGGGGTCATCCCTGGCTAGGCAACGGGGTCATCCCTGGCTAGGCAACGGGGTCATCCCTGGCTAGGCAACGGGGTCCTCCCTGGCTAGGCAACGGGGTCATCCCTGGCAGGCAACGGGGTCCTCCCTGGCTAGGCAACGGGGTCATCCCTGGCTAGGCAACGGGGTCCTCCCTGGCTAGGCAACGGGGTCCTCCCTGGCTAGGCAACGGGGTCCTCCCTGGCTAGGGGGGTCATCCCTAGCTAGGCAACGGGGTCCTCCCTGGCTAGGCAACGGGGTCATCCCTGGCTAGGCAACGGGGTCCTCCCTGGCTAGGCAACGGGGTCATCCCTGGCTAGGCAACGGGGTCATCCCTGGCTAGGCAACGGGGTCATCCCTGGCTAGGCAACGGGGTCCTCCCTGGCTAGGCAACGGGGTCCTCCCTGGCTAGGCAACGGGGTCATCCCTGGCTAGGCAACGGGGTCATGACCCCTGGACTGACCCCCACCTCAATGTCTCTGCATGCCTCTTCCATTACTTGCAGAAGAGGCAGGGGGGCATGTGGTTGGCGGACATACACTTTTCTGGCTCTTTATCCTGTAACATTCCTCCTCGCTGCCCAGGGACATTCACTATGGCTCTCTGTCCTAGAACATTCCTCCTCGCTGCCCAGGGACATTCACTATGGCTCTCTGTCCTAGAACATTCCTCCTCGCTGCCCAGGGACATTCACTATGGCTCTCTGTCCTAGAACATTCCTCCTCGCTGCCCAGGGACATTCACTATGGCTCTCTGTCCTATAACATTCCTCCTTGCTGCCCAGGGACATTCACTATGGCTCTCTGTCCTAGAACATTCCTCCTTGCTGCCCAGGGACATTCACTATGGCTCTCTGTCCTAGAACATTACTCCTCGCTGCCCAGGGACATTCACTATGGCTCTCTGTCCTATAACATTCCTCCTTGCTGCCCAGGGACATTCACTATGGCTCTCTGTCCTAGAACATTCCTCCTTGCTGCCCAGGGACATTCACTATGGCTCTCTGTCCTAGAACATTCCTCCTCGCTGCCCAGGGACATTCACTATGGCTCTCTGTCCTAGAACATTCCTCCTGCTGCCCAGGGACATTCACAATGGCTCTCTGTCCTAGAACATTCCTCCTCGCTGCCCATCACAAAAGAGGTGATCTTACCTGAGGTATATATGTAGTGGTAAGGCGTGTGTGTGTGTGTGTGTGTGTGTGTGTGTGTGTGTGTGTGTGGGGGGGGTTGCCAATTTCAGGTATGTTTTTCATTTTGAAAAGAAGAGATTTCATTCTTTAACGAAGTGTCTAATGTGAGAAACAGTGTGTAGTGTTTTGCAAAGCGTGTTGCAGAATTACAAACAAACAAACAAACAAACAAACAAACAAAGCAGAGAGTGTTTTTGTACTTTTGTACCTTTGTTTAAAAAGTTACGGTTTTGATGTTTTTGTCTAAACATTCACTTTCAGTGTGGAAACAATCAGCAAAAACTGTAATACATTTGATTCATTGATTGATTGATTGATTGATTCATTGATTCATTGCTACAATCCTTCTCTCACCTCCGCCCACGCCAGCTCCATCCGGTTCCGTTGGTACCAGGGCTTCTTCTCCAGCAGTTCCTCCCCTCCTACCTGGGCCCTGGACAGTGTGTACATTGGCCCCCAGTGCCAGGACATGTGTAACGGACATGGGACGTGTGTGAAGGGGACACACTGTGTCTGTGACCCAGGCTACTCTGGCGCAGACTGCTACCAACCTGACACACTCAACCCTGATTTTCTCAAGGAAGACTTTGAAGGTAGGCAGTGGTAGAGATATTGCGGGTAGATTTTGTATGGTTTCGGATGGCGGGTTATAGTAAACCCTAACCCCCACACCCCCCTAATCTTGTCCCTAATCCTGAGCCTATAACCTTAACCTTTAACCCTAACTAATCCCTTTGTATCTATTGGTTGAACATCCACTCCCTCAAAGGTTCAAGAAAACGCAGATGCCCACACAAACACAGAGGGAGTATGTGCCAGAGTATGTGCCTGTGTGTGTGTGTGTGTGTGTGTGTGTGTGTGTGTGTGTGTGTGTGTGTGTGTGTGTGTGTGTGTGTGTGTGTGTGTGTGTGTGTGTGTGTGTGTGTGTGTGTGTCTGTGTCTGTGTCTGTGTGTGTGTGTGTGTGTGTGTGTGTATATGTCTGTGTGTGTGTGTGTGTGTGTGTGTGTGTGTGTCTGTGTCTGTGTGTGTGTGTATATGAGTGTGTGTGTGTGTGTGTGTGTGTGTGTGTGTGTGTGTGTGTGTGTGTCTGTGTGTGTGTGTGTGTGTGTGTGTGTGTGTGTGTGTGTCTGTGTGTGTGTCTGTGTGTGTGTGTGTGTGTGTGTGTGTGTGTCTGTGTCTGTGTGTGTGTGTGTGTGTGTGTGTGTGTCTGTGTGTGTGTGTGTGTGTGTGTGTGTGTGTGTGTGTGTGTGTGTGTGTGTCTGTGTCTGTGTGTGTGTGTGTGTGTGAGTAGTAGACTGTATTTGTACTGTCCATACACAGTGTTCGAGTATTGAGAGGTTGCCTTCAATACTCGCAGAGCTGCACTTGGTCATGGACTCTAGCAGACTGCAGCTGACTGTTGAGAACAGATGGCTGTTGTGATGAACACACTGTATTTCTAGTTTGTTGTGTATCTGTGTTTTACTAGTCTATTTTTCATCATCACCTGAACGTCTATTCAATCTGATGGATTTATCTGTCATTTGTCTGTCATTATATATCGTGTTAGTAGTGTTTGCAGTGCATAAAATGTCAGTGTGCTAGTCCTAGCTTTATTACATTATCTAGTGTGGTACTATAGTCCTAGCTTTATTACATTATCTAGTGTGGTACTATAGTCCTAGCTTTATTACATTATCTAGTGTGGTACTATAGTCCGAGCTTTATTACATTATCTAGTGGGCTACTATAGTCCTAGCTTTATTACAGTGTGCTAGTATCTAGTGTGCTGATGTTAGCTTTATTACATTATCTAGTGTGCTAGTCCTAGCTTTATTACATTATCCAGTGTGCTAATGTTAGCTTTATTACATTATCCAGTGTGCTAATGTTAGCTTTATTACATTATCCAGTGTGCTAATGTTAGCTTTATTACATTATCAAGTGTGCTAGTCCCTGCTTTATTACATTATCTAGTGTGCTAGTTCTAGCTTGTGTGTGTGTGTGTGTGTGTGTGTGTGTGTGTGTGTGTGTGTGTGTGTGTGTGTGTGTGTGTGTGTGTGTGTGTGTGTGTGTGTGTGTGTGTGTGTGTGGATGTTTAGGAGGGGCGATGGATGCAGAGCGGTTCAGGCTTCTGAGTGGAGGGAAGCCAAGCAGGAAATGTGGCATCATGTCCAGTGGGAACCACCTGTTCTTCAGCGAGGATGGCCTGCGTATGCTGGTCACTAACGACATGGACCTATCCAATGCCAGGTACTGTGTGTGTGTGTGTGTGGGTTTTAACAGATAGATGTGCTACTGAGACCGTCTAATGGTAAGGTGTGGTATTAGTTTATATCTAGTCCTATTGGAAAGCCTGGTCCTCACTTTTCCAGTGGCATGGTCCTCACATTGATAGTAAAATGTGTGTGTAATCAAATGATTCCAATCTGAAAACAGATGCACTCGTACACACACACACACACACACACACACACATGAACACACATATACACACACATTCATATATATATGTATATATACAGTATAAATATATTTATTGATGCGCATTATAAAAAATACTAAATTTTTCCTATAGGTTTGTTCAGTTCTTCCTGCGTCTGGGCTGTGGGAAGACGTCCCCAGACCCCCGTTCCCAGCCCGTCCTGCTCCAGTTCTCTGTAGATGGAGGTCTGACCTGGGGCCTGCTGCAGGACTTCCTCTTCTCAAACAGGTTAGCGGATTCTCTTGTTCCCCTTGGACCTCCATATGTTTTTATGTCCTTTTAGTGTTTCAACGCAGAGGCATTTTTACTGTGAAAAATAAAAATGCTATCTTAACTTATGTTATCTTATATCATCATCATCATCGGCATCATCGGCATCATCATCTTCACCATCATCACCATCATCATCATCATCATCATCATCATCATCATCATCTTCATCATCATCATCATCATCGTCATCGTCATCATCTTCATCATCATCCATCATCTTCATCATCATCAATCATCATCTTCATCATCTTCATCATCATCATCCATCATCATCGTCATCATCGTCATCATCATCTTCATCATCTTCATCATCATCATCATCATCATCATCCATCATCATCATCCATCATCATCATCATCATCATCCATCATCATCATCCATCTTCATCATCCATCATCATCCATCATCGGCATCATCATCATCAACTTCATCATCATCACCATCATCATCATATTCATAATCTTCATCCATCATCTTCTTCTCCAACAGCAGTAACCAGGCTCGCCTGGTGGCCCTGGAGATCCCTCTGCGTGCCCGTACCTCCTCCACACGTCTCCGCTGGTGGCAGCCCTCTGAGAACGGACACTTCTACAGTCCATGGGTCATTGATCAGGTGAGACACCTTCCCTACATCGGCAGATAGCCTAGTGTTTAAGAGCATTGAGTCAGTAACCGAAAGGTGTCTGGTTTGAATCCCTGATCCGACTTGGGGAGGAGGGGGAAGAAAAAAAACAAATTGCTCCTTCAAGTCGCTCTGGATAAGAGCGTTTGTTGAATGTAAATGTAAACATGTTTGTCCGTTCATCAATCTCCTCATCCATCCTGCCATCTATCGTCATCTGACTAAGGTAGTACCTTAGGTTGGTATACTCAGTCTACACTACATTCCTCATATTGAGTTGCAAAGGCACTTACATTTTTTGTCTTGCCCATTCACCCTCTGAATGGCACACATAAGATGGCGCCAACAGATATGGCAGCTCAGCATCCAGCTCCTAAGCAACTTTGTAGTATTTTGTTTTGTGGGTGTTATTTCTTACATTATTAGCCCAGAATTATTTTTGTGTTATTACATCCAGACGGAAATAACTTTTTGGATAACAGAGCGGCGGTAACTCATTATGACCAGGAATACAACTTTCCCGAATTGGATCCTTTGTTCGTATCCCCCAGGGTAATTGAACTTTTTCCAGAGGCTGCTCCAAGACACCGCTGTAGGAGAAGAGGTATTTGGAGGGGACTTCTAGTCCGACTCAGGAGGCATGCACACCATCCACCAATTCCAAGTATATTACTCGCTAATGTTCAGTCTAGGTGTAATAAAGTAGACGAGCTCAGGGCAAGTATCTCCTTCCAGAGAGACATCAGGAATTGTAGCATACTCTGTTTCAATGAAACATTGGTTCTCTCTGGATATACTGTCCCCATCCATACAGCCAGCTGGGTTCTCAGTACATCACACAGACAGGAATAAAGAACTCTCTGGGAAGAAGAAAGGTGGGGGTGTATGTTTCATGATTAACTACTCATGGTGTGATGGTGATAACAAACAGAAGTCCTTTTGTTCACCCGACTTAGAATACCTCACAATCAAATGCCGACAGAATTACCTCCCAAGAGAATTCTCTTCGGTTATAGTCACAACCGTGTATATCCCACCTCAAGCCGATAGCACGACGGCCCTCAAAGAACTAAACTGGACTTTATGCAAACTGGAAGCCACATATCCTGAGGCCGCATTTATTGTAGCTGGTGATTTTAACAAAGCAAATTTGAGGAAAATGCTATCGAAGTTCTACCAACACATTGACTTGCAGTACTCGCGCTGGAAAAACATTGGACCACTGCTACTAAACTTTTCGAAAAGGCCTTCCCCCGCCCTCCCTTTGGCTAATCTGATAATGACTCCATTTTGCTCATCCCTTCCGATAGGCAGAAACTAAAACAGGAAGTACCCGTGCTAAGGTCTACTCAACGCTGGTCTGACCAATCGGAATCCACGCTTCAAGATTGTGTTGATCACGCGGACTGGTATTTGTTCCGGGTAGCCTCTGAGAATAACATTGACAAATACACAGATACGGTGACCGAGTTCATCAGGAATTTCATTGGGGATGATGTACCCACTGTGAGATTTAAAACCTACCCAAACCAGAAACCGTGGATAGATGGCAGCATTCGTGAAAAACTGAAAGCGCGAACCATCACATTTAACCACGGCAAGGTGACTGGGAATACGGTTGAATACAAACAGTCCAGTTATGCCCTCTATAAGACAATATGTGTTTTTATTTAACCTTTATAGAATATAGTGCCCTCCAAGCTCATCATTAAGCTCGGGGCGCTGGGTCTGAGTACCCCCCCCCCCTTTTGCAACTGGGTCCTGGACTTCCTGACGGGCCGCCCCCAGGTGGTGAAGGTAGAAAACAATACCTCCACTTCGCTGATCCTCAACACTGGGGCCCCACACGGGTGCATGCTGAGCCCCCTCCTGTACTCCCTGTTCACCCATGACTGCGTGGCCACGCAGCTCAATCAACTCAATCAACAATCCAACTCAATCAGACGACACAACAGTAGTAGGCCTGATTACCAACAATGACGAGACAGCCTACAGGGAGGAGATGAGGGAGTGTGGTGCCAGGAAAATAACCTCTCATTCAACGTCAACAAAACAAAGGAGATGATCATGGACTTCAGGAAACAGCAGAGGGAGCAGCACCCTATCCACATCTACGGGACAGTAGTGGAGAAGGTGGAAAGCTTCAAGTTCCTCAGCGAACACATCACTGACGATCTGAAATGGTCCACCCACACAGACAGTGTAGTAAAGAAGGCCAACAGTGCCTCTTCAACCTCAGGAGGCTGAAGAAATTAGGCTTGGCCGCTAAAACCCTCACAAACTCCAGAGGGTGGTGCGATCTGCCCAACGCATCACTGGGGACAAACTACCTGCCCTCCAGGACACCTACAGCACCCAATGTCACAGGAAGGCCAAAAATAACATCAAGGCCATCAACCACTGGAGCCATGGCCTGTTCACCCCGCTATCATCCAGAAGGTGAGATCAATACAGGTGAATCAGAGCTTGAGTATTTCAAGACCATCAGACTGTTAAATAGCCATCACTATCCAGCTACCACCCAGTTACTCAACCCTGCACCTTA
>NC_056447.1:52673357-52695857 GCF_018296145.1 Oncorhynchus tshawytscha | reverse complement strand
AAGACCATGTTAGGTTTCATTCTATTAGGGAAAGACCATGTTAGGTTTCATTCTATTAGGGAAAGACCATGTGAAATGCAACTGCTTTAGGAGAAAAACTGTTATACAGAATCTGTACCTGTACAAAGTCAACGGAAACAGGCATTTTATTTTTTATATTTTTATTTTTTGTAATCCTCTCCCCTCTCTCTCTCTCTCTCTCCCTCTTGCCTCACTCTCTCTCCGACTTCCTCTCCCCTATCCCTCCCCCTCACCCTCCACTCATTCTCTCTCCATCTTCCTCCCTCACCTGCTCCCCTATCCCTATCCCTCTCCCCTATCACTCCACCTCTCCCTCTCCCTCTCTCTCTCCCCTCCAGTGAGTGACCATTGGCTGTTCAGTGAGGACTGTGCGGTACAGAGATTCTGTAGTTCTCCAGACGGTGTGATGGTGTGTGGTAGTGATGACGGGAGGGAGGTGTACGCTGTCACACATGACATCATACCTGACAAAAACTGGGTCATGCAGTTCAAGGTAAGAGACTGTGTCTTTTTGTGTGCAGTGATTTAATTAGGTACCGGTGCCTCTTCTAATATAATGAACAACAGTTCCCGGGCACCTAAAATGACTAATGTCACCTTTTGTTATTCTACAATGGCTTAGATAGATGTGTTTCCCTGTTAACAGATAGCAGACATCTTTGTTTGGGTGTGAATACAGACAGCATTATTAACATATGTGTCCATTGAGGTTACGATAACGGAGTATGTATCCTCGTGTGTCTTTACAGATAGCAGTGGGCTGCGGTGTTCCAGAGCGCCAGGCAGAGCGCCAGGTCCACGTCCAGTACTCTGTGGACTTCGGTGTGTCCTGGAGGTACCTGGTGCTCCAGTGTCTCCCTGCGGACCCTCGCTGTGGAGGACAGGTCTCCCAGCCCAGCGTCTTCTTCACTGCCCGGGGCTGGAAGAGGGCCGTCTACCCCCTACCGGACAGCCTGACAAACACGTGAGTGACAATTGGGGGGTCCTGTTCAATCAGCAGCACTGGGGGGGGTCCTGTTATATCAGCAGCACTGGGGGAGGTCCTGTTATATCAGCAGCACTGGGGGAGGTCCTGTTATATCAGCAGCCCTGGGGGGGTCCTGTTATATCAGCAGGGGGAGGGGTCCTGTTATATCAGCAGCCCTGGGGGGTCCTGTTATATCAGCAGCCCTGGGGGGTCCTGTTATATCAGCAGCCCTGGGGGGGGGTCCTGTTATATCAGCAGGGGGAGGGGTCCTGTTATATCAGCAGCCCTGGGGGGGGTCCTGTTATATCAGCAGCCCTGGGGGGGGTCCTGTTATATCAGCAGCCCTGGGGGGTCCTGTTATATCAGCAGCCCTGGGAGGGGGTCCTGTTATATCAGCAGCCCTGGGGGGGGGTCCTGTTATATCAGCAGCACTGGGGGAGGTCCTGTTATATCAGCAGCCCTGGGGGGTCCTGTTATATCAGCAGCCCTGGGAGGGGGTCCTGTTATATCAGCAGCCCTGTGGGGGGTCCTGTTATATCAGCAGCCCTGGGGGGTCCTGTTATATCAGCAGCCCTGGGGGGTCCTGTTATATCAGCAGCCCTGGGGGGTCCTGTTATATCAGCAGGGGGTCCTGTTATATCAGCAGCCCTGGGGGGTCCTGTTATATCAGCAGCCCTGGGGGTCCTGTTATATCAGCAGCCCTGGGGGGTCCTGTTATATCAGCAGCCCTGGGGGGTCCTGTTATATCAGCAGCCCTGGGGGAGGGGTCCTGTTATATCAGCAGGGGGGGGGTCCTGTTATATCAGCAGCCCTGGGGGGGGTCCTGTTATATCAGCAGCACTGGGGGGTCCTGTTATATCAGCAGCCCTGGGGGGTCCTGTTATATCAGCAGCCCTGGGGGGGGGGTCCTGTTATATCAGCAGCCCTGGGGGGTCCTGTTATATCAGCAGCCCTGGGGGGGGTCCTGTTATATCAGCAGCCCTGGGGGGGGTCCTGTTATATCAGCAGCCCTGGGGGGGGGTCCTGTTATATCAGCAGCCCTGGGGGGGGTCCTGTTATATCAGCAGCCCGGGGGGGGTCCTGTTATATCAGCAGCCCTGGGGGGGTCCTGTTATATCAGCAGCCCTGGGGGGGGTCCTGTTATATCAGCAGCCCTGGGGGGGTCCTGTTATATCAGCAGGGGGTCCTGTTATATCAGCAGCCCTGGGGGGTCCTGTTATATCAGCAGCCCTGGGGGGTCCTGTTATATCAGCAGCCCTGGGGGGGGTCCTACATTGGTTCTGGAACTATATTATGTGTTATGTTCTGCAGCGCGGTCCGTTTCCGGTTTTACCAGCAGCACTCGGACACCCAGTGGGCTGTGGAGAACTTCTACATCGGGCCGGCCTGTGACGGCCACTGTGGGGGACATGGAGACTGTCTAGACCAGAGATGTCTCTGTGACCCAGGCTTCACTGGACCCAACTGCTACGCCAGCACTTCTCTCAAGGTATCAATCAGTTCATCAATCTTTATTTATTTAGTACATTTTCAAACAAGTTGTTTCTATCCGGCTCAAAGGCCACGTCTCATAGAACCACGTCTCATAAGGCCACATCTCATAAGGCCACGTCTCATAGGACCACGTCTCATAGAACCACGTCTCCTCATAGAACCACGTCTCATAAGGCCGCGTCTCATAGGACCACGTCTCATAGGGCCACGTCTCCTCATAGGACCACGCCTCATAAGGCCACGTCTCATAGGGCCACGTCTCATAGAACCACGTCTCATAGAACCACGTCTCATAGGACCACGTCTCATAGAACCACGTCTCATAGGGCCACGTCTCATAGGGCCACGTTTCATAGGACCACGTCTCATAGAACCACGTGTCCTCATAGAACCACGTCTCAGAAGGACACGTCTCATAGGGCCACGTCTCATAGAACCACGTCTCATAAGGCCACATCTCATCATAAGGCCACGTCTCATAGGACCGCGTCTCATAGGACCGCGTCTCATAGCACCACGTCTCATAGGACCACGTCTCATAAGGCCACGTCTCATAGAGCCACGTCTCATAGGACCACGTCTCATAGGACCACGTCTCATAGGACCACGTCTCATAGGCCCGTGTCTCATAGAACCACGTCTCATAAGGCCACGTCTCATAGAGCCACGTCTCATAGGACCGCGTCTCATAGGACCGCGTCTCATAGAACCGCATCTCATAGGACCACGTCTCATAGGACCACGTCTCATAGGACCACGTCTCATAAGGCCACGTCTCATAGGGCCACGTCTCATAGAACCACGTCTCATAAGGCCACGTCTCATAGGACCACGTCTCATAGGACCACGTCTCCTCATAGAACCACGCCTCATAAGGCCACGTCTCATAGGGTCTCATAGAACCACGTCTCATAGAACCACGTCTCATAGGACCACGTCTCATAGGACCACGTCTCATAGGACCACGTCTCATAGGACCACGTCTCATAGGGCCACGTCTCATAGGGCCACGTCTCATAGGGCCACGTCTCATAGGACCACGTCTCATAGAACCACGTGTCCTCATAGAACCACGTCTCAGAAGGACACGTCTCATAGGGCCACGTCTCATAGAACCGCGTCTCTCATAAGGCCACGTCTCATAAGGCCGCGTCTTATAGGACCGCGTCTCATAGGACCGCATCTCATAAGGCCACGTCTCATAGAACCACGTCTCATAAGGCCACGTCTCATAGGACCATGTCTCATAAGGCCACGTCTCATAGGGCCACGTCTCATAGGACCACGTCTCATAGGGCCACGTCTCATAGGGCCACGTCTCATAGAACCACGTCTCATAAGGCCACGTCTCATAGGACCACGTCTCATAGAACCACGTCTCATCATAGAACCACGTCTCATAAGGCCACGTCTCATAGGACCACGTCTCCTCATAGAACCACGCCTCATAAGGCCACGTCTCATAGGGCCACGTCTCATAGAACCACGTCTCATAGAACCACGTCTCATAGGACCACGTCTCATAGAACCACGTCTCATAGGACCACGTCTCATAAGGCCATGTCTCATAGGGCCGTCTCATAGGACCACGTCTCATAGGACCACGTCTCATAGAACCACGTCTCATAAGGCCACGTCTCATAGGGCCACGTCTCATAGGACCACCTCTCATAGGGCCACGTCTCATAGGGCCACGTCTCATAGAACCACGTCTCATAAGGCCACGTCTCATAGGACCACGTCTCATAGAACCACGTCTCATCATAGAACCACGTCTCATAGGACCACGTCTCATAGGACCACGTCTCATAGAACCACGCCTCATAAGGCCACGTCTCATAGGGCCACGTCTCATAGGACCACGTCTCATAGGACCACGTCTCATAGGACCACGTCTCATAGGGCCACGTCTCATAGGGCCACGTCTCATAGGACCACGTCTCATAGAACCACGTGTCCTCATAGAACCACGTCTCAGAAGGACACGTCTCATAGGGCCACGTCTCATAGAACCGCGTCTCATAAGGCCACGTCTCATAAGGCCGCGTCTTATAGGACCGCGTCTCATAGGACCGCGTCTCATAGCACCACGTCTCATAGGACCGCGTCTCATAGCACCGCGTCTCATAGAACCACGTCTCATAAGGCCACGTCTCATAGGGCCACGTCTCATAGGAGCACGTCTCATAGAACCACGTCTCCTCATAGAACCACGTCTCATAAGGCCACGTGTCATAGGACCACGCCTCATATAACCACGTCTCCTCATAGAACCACGTCTCATAGGACCACGTCTCATAGGACCACGTCTCATATAACCACGTCTCCTCATAGAACCACGTCTCATAAGGCCATGTCTCATAGGGCCACGTCTCATAGAACCACGTCTCATAAGGCCACGTCTCATAAGGCCGTGTCTCATAGGACCGCGTCTCATAGGACCGCGTCTCATAGCACCACGTCTCATAGGACCGCGTCTCATAGCACCACGTCTCATAGAACCACGTCTCATAAGGCCACGTCTCATAGGACCACGTCTCATAGGACCACGTCTCATAGAACCACGTCTCATAAGGCCACGTCTCATAGGGCCACGTCTCATAGGACCACGTCTCATAGGGCCACGTCTCATAGGGCCACGTCTCATAGAACCACGTCTCATAAGGCCACGTCTCATAGGACCACGTCTCATAGAACCACGTCTCATCATAGAACCACGTCTCATAAGGCCACGTCTCATAGAACCACGTCTCATAGAACCACGTCTCATAGGACCACGTCTCATAGAACCACGTCTCATAGGACCACGTCTCATAAGGCCATGTCTCATAGGGCCGTCTCATAGGACCACGTCTCATAGAACCACGTGTCCTCATAGAACCACGTCTCATAAGGCCACGTCTCATAGGACCACGTCTCATAGGACCACGTCTCATAGAACCACGTCTCATAAGGCCACGTCTCATAGGGCCACGTCTCATAGGACCACGTCTCATAGAACCATGTCTCCTCATAGAACCACGTCTCATAGGGCCACGTCTCATAGGACCACGTCTCATAGAACCACGTCTCATAAGGCCACGTCTCATAGGACCACGTCTCATAGGACCACGTCTCATAAGGCCACGTCTCATAGGACCACGTCTCATAGGGCCACGTCTCATAGGGCCACGTCTCATAGAACCACATCTCATAAGGCCACGTCTCATAGGACCACGTCTCATAGAACCACGTCTCATCATAGAACCACGTCTCATAAGACCACTTCTCATAGGACCACGTCTCATAGGACCACGTCTCCTCATAGAACCACGCCTCATAAGGTCACGTCTCATAGGGCCACGTCTCATAGGGCCACGTCTCATAGAACCACGTCTCATAGGACCACGTCTCATAGAACCACGTCTCATAGGACCACGTCTCATAAGGCCATATCTCATATGGCCGTCTCATAGGTTCACGTCTCATAGAACCACGTGTCCTCATAGAACCACGTCTCATAAGGACACGTCTCATAGGGCCACGTCTCATAGAACCACGTCTCATAAGGCCACGTCTCATAAGGCCGCGTCTCATAGGACCGCGTCTCATCGGACCACGTCTCATAGAACCACGTCTCATAAGGCCACGTCTCATAGGGCCACGTCTCATAGGACCACGTCTCATAGAACCATGTCTCCTCATAGAACCATTTCTCATAGGGCCACGTCTCATAGGACCACGTCTCATAAGGCCACGTCTCATAAGGCCACGTCTCATAGGACCACGTCTCATAGGACCACGTCTCATAGGACCACGTCTCATAAGGCCACGTCTCATAGGACCACGTCTCATAGGGCCACGTCTCAAAGGGTCACGTCTCATAGAACCACGTCTCATAAGGCCACGTCTCATAGGACCACGTCTCATAGAACCACGTCTCATCATAGAACCACGTCTCATAAGGCCACGTCTCATAGGACCACATCTCATAGGACCACGTCTCCTCATAGAACCACGCCTCATAAGGCCACGTCTCATAGGGCCACGTCTCATAGAACCACGTCTCATAGAACCACGTCTCATAGGACCACGTCTCATAGAACCACGTCTCATAGGACCACGTCTCATAAGGCCATATCTCATAGGGCCGTCTCATAGGACCACGTCTCATAGAACCACGTGTCCTCATAGAACCACGTCTCATAAGGACACGTCTCATAGGGCCACGTCTCATAGAACCACGTCTCATAAGGCCACGTCTCATAAGGCCGCGTCTCATAGGACCGCGTCTCATAGGACCACGTCTCATAGAACCATGTCTCATAAGGCCACGTCTCATAGGGCCACGTCTCATAGGACCACGTCTCATAGAACCATGTCTCCTCATAGAACCACGTCTCATAGGGCCACGTCTCATAGGACCACGTCTCATAGAACCACGTCTCATAACGCCACGTCTCATAGGACCACGTCTTATAGGACCACGTCTCATAGGACCCCGTCTCATAGGACCACGTCTCATAAGGCCACGTCTCATAGGACCACGTCTCATAGGGCCACGTCTCATAGGGCCACGTCTCATAGAACCACGTCTCATAAGGCCACGTCTCATAGGACCACGTCTCATAGAACCACGTCTCATCATAGAACCACGTCTCATAGGACCACGTCTCATAGGACCACGTCTCATAGGACCACGTCTCCTCATAGAACCACGCCTCATAAGGCCACGTCTCATAGGGCCACGTCTCATAGAACCACGTCTCATAGAACCACGTCTCATAGGACCACGTCTCATAGGACCACGTCTCATAGGACCACGTCTCATAGGACCACGTCTCATAGAACCACGTCTCATAGGACCACGTCTCATAGGACCACGTCTCATAAGGCCACGTCTCATAGAGCCACGTCTCATAGGACCACGTCTCATAGGACCACGTCTCATAGGCCCGTGTCTCATAGAACCACGTCTCATAAGGCCACGTCTCATAGAGCCACGTCTCATAGGACCGCGTCTCATAGGACCGCGTCTCATAGAACCGCATCTCATAGGACCACGTCTCATAGGACCACGTCTCATTAGGCCACGTCTCATAGGGCCACGTCTCATAGGGCCACGTCTCATAGAACCACGTCTCATAGGACCACGTCTCATAGGACCACGTCTCATAGAACCACGTCTCATCATAGAACCACGTCTCATAAGACCACTTCTCATAGGACCACGTCTCATAGGACCACGTCTCCTCATAGAACCACGCCTCATAAGGTCACGTCTCATAGGGCCACGTCTCATAGAACCACGTCTCATAAGGCCATGTCTCATATGGCCGTCTCATAGGTTCACGTCTCATAGAACCACGTGTCCTCATAGAACCACGTCTCATAAGGACACGTCTCATAGGGCCACGTCTCATAGAACCACGTCTCATAAGGCCACGTCTCATAAGGCCGCGTCTCATAGGACCGCGTCTCATCGGACCACGTCTCATAGAACCACGTCTCATAAGGCCACGTCTCATAGGACCACGTCTCATAGGGCCACGTCTCAAAGGGTCACGTCTCATAGAACCACGTCTCATAAGGCCACGTCTCATAGGACCACGTCTCATAGAACCACGTCTCATCATAGAACCACGTCTCATAAGGCCACGTCTCATAGGACCACATCTCAGAGGACCACGTCTCCTCATAGAACCACGCCTCATAAGGCCACGTCTCATAGGGCCACGTCTCATAGAACCACGTCTCATAGAACCACGTCTCATAGGACCACGTCTCATAGAACCACGTCTCATAGGACCACGTCTCATAAGGCCATATCTCATAGGGCCGTCTCATAGGACCACGTCTCATAGAACCACGTGTCCTCATAGAACCACGTCTCATAAGGACACGTCTCATAGGGCCACGTCTCATAGAACCACGTCTCATAAGGCCACGTCTCATAAGGCCGCGTCTCATAGGACCGCGTCTCATAGGACCACGTCTCATAGAACCATGTCTCATAAGGCCACGTCTCATAGGGCCACGTCTCATAGGACCACGTCTCATAGAACCATGTCTCCTCATAGAACCACGTCTCATAGGGCCACGTCTCATAGGACCACGTCTCATAGAACCACGTCTCATAAGGCCACGTCTCATAGGACCACGTCTTATAGGACCACGTCTCATAGGACCACGTCTCATAGGACCACGTCTCATAAGGCCACGTCTCATAGGACCACGTCTCATAGGGCCACGTCTCATAGGGCCACGTCTCATAGAACCACGTCTCATAAGGCCACGTCTCATAGGACCACGTCTCATAGAACCACGTCTCATCATAGAACCACGTCTCATAGGACCACGTCTCATAGGACCACGTCTCATAGGACCACGTCTCCTCATAGAACCACGCCTCATAAGGCCACGTCTCATAGGGCCACGTCTCATAGAACCACGTCTCATAGAACCACGTCTCATAGGACCACGTCTCATAGGACCACGTCTCATAGGACCACGTCTCATAGGACCACGTCTCATAGAACCACGTCTCATAGGACCACGTCTCATAGGACCACGTCTCATAAGGCCACGTCTCATAGAGCCACGTCTCATAGGACCACGTCTCATAGGACCACGTCTCATAGGCCCGTGTCTCATAGAACCTCGTCTCATAAGGCCACGTCTCATAGAGCCACGTCTCATAGGACCGCGTCTCATAGGACCGCGTCTCTAGAACCGCATCTCATAGGACCACGTCTCATAGGACCACGTCTCATTAGGCCACGTCTCATAGGGCCACGTCTCATAGGGCCACGTCTCATAGAACCACGTCTCATAGGACCACGTCTCATAGGACCACGTCTCATAGGACCACGTCTCCTCATAGAACCACGCCTCATAAGGCCACGTCTCATAGGGCCACGTCTCATAGGGCCACGTCTCATAGAACCACGTCTCTTAGGACCACGTCTCATAGAACCACGTCTCATAGGACCACGTCTCATAAGGCCACGTCTCATAAGGCCGCGTCTCATAGGACCGCGTCTCATAGGACCGCGTCTCATAGCACCACGTCTCATAGGACCGCGTCTCATAGCACCACGTCTCATAGAACCACGTCTCATAAGGCCACGTCTCATAGGACCACGTCTCATAGGACCATGTCTCATAGGACCACGTCTCATAGAACCACGTCTCATAAGGCCATGTCTCATAGTGCCACGTCTCATAGGACCACGTCTCATAGAACCATGTCTCCTCATAGAACCACGTCTCATAGGGCCACGTCTCATAGGACCACGTCTCATAGAACCACGTCTCATAAGGCCACGTCTCATAGGACCACGTCTTATAGGACCACGTCTCATAGGACCACGTCTCATAGGACCACGTCTCATAAGGCCACGTCTCATAGGACCACGTCTCATAGGACCACGTCTCATAGGACCACGTCTCATAGGACCACGTCTCATAGAACCACGTCTCATAGGACCACGTCTCATAAGGCCATGTCTCATAGGGCCGTCTCATAGGACCACGTCTCATAGAACCACGTGTCCTCATAGAACCACTTCTCATAAGGACACGTCTCATAGGGCCACGTCTCATAGAGCCACGTCTCATAAGGCCGCGTCTCATAGGACCACGTCTCATAGGCCCGTGTCTCATAGAACCACGTCTCATAAGGCCACGTCTCATAGAGCCACGTCTCATAGGACCACGTCTCATAGGACCGCGTCTCATAGAACCGCATCTCATAGGACCACGTCTCATAGGACCACGTCTCATAGGACCACGTCTCATAAGACCACGTCTCATAAGGCCACGTCTCATAGGGCCACGTCTCATAGGGCCACGTCTCATAGAACCACGTCTCATAAGGCCACGTCTCATAGGACCACGTCTCATAGGACCACGTCTCATAGGACCACGTCTCCTCATAGAACCACGCCTCATAAGGCCACGTCTCATAGGGCCACGTCTCATAGAACCATGTCTCATAGAACCACGTCTCATAGGACCACGTCTCATAGAACCACGTCTCATAGAACCACGTCTCATAGGACCACGTCTCATAAGGCCACGTCTCATAGGACCACGTCTCATAGGACCACGTCTCATAGGACCACGTCTCATAGGGCCACGTCTCATAGAACCACGTCTCATAAGGCCACGTCTCATAGGACCACGTCTCATAGAACCACGTCTCATAGAACCACGTCTCATAGGACCACGTCTCATAGAACCACGTCTCATAGGACCACGTCTCATAAGGCCATGTCTCATAGGGCCGTCTCATAGGACCACGTCTCATAGAACCACGTGTCCTCATAGAACCACTTCTCATAAGGACATGTCTCATAGGGACACGTCTCATAGGGCCACGTCTCATAGAGCCACGTCTCATAAGGCCGCGTCTCATAGGACCGCGTCTCATAGCACCACGTCTCATAGGACCACGTCTCATAAGGCCACGTCTCATAGAGCCACGTCTCATAGGACCACGTCTCATAGGACCACGTCTCATAGGACCGTGTCTCATAGAACCACGTCTCATAAGGCCACGTCTCATAGAGCCACGTCTCATAGGACCGCGTCTCATAGGACCGCGTCTCATAGAACCGCATCTCATAGGACCACGTCTCATAGGACCACGTCTCATAGGACCACGTCTCATAAGACCACGTCTCATAAGGCCACGTCTCATAGGGCCACGTCTCATAGGGCCACGTCTCATAGAACCACGTCTCATAAGGCCACGTCTCATAGGACCACGTCTCATAGGACCACGTCTCATAGGACCACGTCTCCTCATAGAACCACGCCTCATAAAGCCACGTCTCATAGGGCCACGTCTCATAGAACCATGTCTCATAGAACCACGTCTCATAGGACCACGTCTCATAGAACCACGTCTCATAGGACCACGTCTCATAAGGCCACGTCTCATAGGACCACGTCTCATAGAACCACGTGTCCTCATAGAACCACGTCTCATAAGGACACGTCTCATAGGGCCACGTCTCATAGAACCACGTCTCATCATAAGGCCACGTCTCATAAGGCCGCGTCTCATAGGACCGCGTCTCATAGGACCCGTCTCATAGCACCACGTCTCATAGGACCGCGTCTCATAGCACCGCGTCTCATAGAACCACGTCTCATAGCACCGCGTCTCATAGAACCACGTCTCATAGGGCCACGTCTCATAGAACCACGTCTCATAAGGCCGCGTCTCATAGGACGTCTCATAGGACCGCGTCTCATAGGACCGCGTCTCATAGCACCACGTCTCATAGGACCGCATCTCATAGCACCGCGTCTCATAGAACCACGTCTCATAGCACCGCGTCTCATAGAACCACGTCTCATAAGGCCACGTCTCATAGGGCCACGTCTCATAGGGCCACATCTCATAGAACCACGTCTCCTCATAGAACCACGTCTCATAAGGCCACGTGTCATAGGACCGCATCTCATACGGTCCCATCTCATAGGACCACGTCTCATATAACCACGTCTCCTCATAGAACCACGTCTCATAAGGCCACGTCTCATAGGACCACGTCTCATAGGACCACGTCTCATAGGACCACGTCTCATAGAACCACGTCTCATAGAACCACGTCTCATAGAACCACGTCTCATAAGGCCACGTCTCATAGGGCCACGTCTCATAGGGCCACGTCTCATAGAACCACGTCTCATAAGGCCACGTCTCATAGGACCACGTCTCATAGGACCACGTCTCATAGGACCACGTCTCCTCATAGAACCACGCCTCATAAAGCCACGTCTCATAGGGCCACGTCTCATAGAACCATGTCTCATAGAACCACGTCTCATAGGACCACGTCTCATAGAACCACGTCTCATAGGACCACGTCTCATAAGGCCACGTCTCATAGGACCACGTCTCATAGAACCACGTGTCCTCATAGAACCACGTCTCATAAGGACACGTCTCATAGGGCCGCGTCTCATAGAACCACGTCTCATAAGGCCACGTCTCATAAGGCCGCGTCTCATAAGGCCGCTCTCATAGGACCGCGTCTCATAGGACCGCGTCTCATAGCACCACGTCTCATAGGACCGCGTCTCATAGCACCGCGTCTCATAGAACAACGTCTCATAGCACCGCGTCTCATAGAACCACGTCTCATAGGGCCACGTCTCATAGAACCACGTCTCATAAGGCCGCGTCTCATAGGACCGCGTCTCATAGGACCGCGTCTCATAGCACCACGTCTCATAGGACCGCATCTCATAGCACCGCGTCTCATAGAACCACGTCTCATAGCACCGCGTCTCATAGAACCACGTCTCATAAGGCCACGTCTCATAGGGCCACGTCTCATAGGGCCACATCTCATAGAACCACGTCTCCTCATAGAACCACGTCTCATAAGGCCACGTGTCATAGGACCGCATCTCATAGGGCCCCATCTCATAGGACCACGTCTCATATAACCACGTCTCCTCATAGAACCACGTCTCATAAGGCCACGTCTCATAGGACCACGTCTCATAGGACCACGTCTCATAGGACCACGTCTCATAGAACCACGTCTCATAGAACCACGTCTCATAGAACCACGTCTCATAAGGCCACGTCTCATAGGGCCACGTCTCATAGGGCCACGTCTCATAGAACCATGTCTCCTCATAGAACCACGTCTCATAAGGCCACGTCTCATAGGGCCACGTCTCATAGGACCACGTCTCATAGGACCACGTCTCATAGGACCACGTCTCATAGCACCACGTCTCATAGGACCACGTCTCATAGGACCACGTCTCATCGGACCGCATCTCATAGGACCGCGTCTCATAGAACCACATCTCATAGGAACACGTCTCATAGGACCGCGTCTCATAGGGCCACGTCTCATAGGACCGCGTCTCATAGAACCACGTCTCATAGAACCAAGTCTCATAGGACCACGTCTCATAGAACCACGTCTCATAGGAACACGTCTCATAGGAACACGTCTCATAGGAACACGTCTCATAGAACCATGTCTCCTCATAGAACCACGTCTCATAAGGCCACGTCTCATAGGGCCACGTCTCATAGGACCACGTCTCATAGGACCACGTCTCATAGGACCACGTCTCATAGCACCACGTCTCATAGGACCACGTCTCATAGGACCACGTCTCATCGGACCGCATCTCATAGGACCGCGTCTCATAGAACCACATCTCATAGGAACACGTCTCATAGGACCGCGTCTCATAGGGCCACGTCTCATAGGACCGCGTCTCATAGAACCACGTCTCATAGAACCAAGTCTCATAGGACCACGTCTCATAGAACCACGTCTCATAGGAACACGTCTCATAGGAACACGTCTCATAGGAACACGTCTCATAGGAACACGTCTCATAGAACCACGTCTCATAAGGCCACGTCTCATAGAACCACGTCTCCTCATAGAACCACGTCTCATAGAACCACGTCTCATAGAACCACGTCTCATAAGGCCACGTCTCATAGGACCGCGTCTCATAGAACCACGTCTCATAGAACTCATAGAACCAAGTCTCATAGGACCACGTCTCATAAGGCCACGTCTCATAGAACCACGTCTCATAGGACCACGTCTCATAGGACCACGTCTCATAGGACCACGTCTCATAGCACCACGTCTCATAGGACCACGTCTCATAGGACCGCGTCTCATAGGGCCACGTCTCATAGGACCACGTATCTTAGAACCACGTCTCATAGGGCCACGTCTCATAGAACCACGTCTCATAAGGCCACGTCTCATAGAACCACGTCTGATAGGACCGCGTCTCATAGGGCCACGTCTCATAGGACCGCGTCTCATAGGACCACGTCTCATAGGACCATGCCTTTTGAACACTCCATTAACTCTTGTGTGTGTAACAAAGTGTTGGGAAAAGAGAAGAAGAGACATTCCCCTTCTGTGGACAATAAAGTATCTATTCTATTCTTATAGGCGTCTCTGAAGGAGCGTTTTGACTGGGAGGGGGCCCCAGGTCCTCAGTGGCAGGTCCTGGAGGGAGGCCATCCCTGTACTGACTGTGGGGTGCTGGTGGAGGGGACAGCCCTGTACTTTGGAGGGTCAGATGCCAGACAGGCCGTCACCACTGACCTGGACCTACGCGGAGCCAAGTTAGTAACTCTACTGTTAGTCTTCTCAGGGTTCGGATTATACAATTTGTATATAGTCATTTTCTGTCAATTCAGGCTTTGTAAGATTCCCTTTCAATGTGTGTATGTGTCTCATTTGGAGGAGTTGGGGGAAAACACAACACAAAAGTAATCTTCCTCTTCTTCTTCTTTAGGTTTGTAGAATACTGGGCCAGGATTGGCAGTGAAGACAACATGACCATGTGCCATCGCCCAACCTGTCGTAAAGAGGGAGTGCTGCTGGACTACTCCACAGATGGAGGTATGAAACAACATAAACAGACAGACATTTAGAAATGAATCCATGTAGCTCCATCAGCAGGGGAATCCTAACGATTAACCTGAAGGAGAACCAGCAGGGGAATCCTAATGATTAACCTGATGGAAAACCAGGAATAATATTAGAATATTACAGAGATCCATCACTTCATCCTCACGTCTCTCTCTCTCTCTCTCTCTCTCTCTCTCTCTCTCTCTCTCTCTCTCTCTCTCTCTCTCTCTCTCTCTCTCTCTCTCTCTCTCTCTCTCTCCCTCTCTCTCTCTATCTCCTCTCTCTATCCCTCTCTCTCTATCCCTCTCTCTCTATCTCTCTCTCTATCCCTCTCTCTCTCTCTCTCTCTCTCTCTCTCTCTCTCTCTCTATCCCTCTCTATCCCTCTCTCTCTCCATCCCTCTCTCTCTCTCTCTCCATCCCTCTCTCTCCATCCCTCTCTCTCTCCATCCCTCTCCCTCTCTCCCAGGTGTGTCCTGGACCCTGCTCCATGAGATGGACTATCTGAAGTATGTGTCTGTGAGGCGTGATTACATTGTAATACCAGAGGAGGCGTTATCTAATGCTACACGGTTGCGGTGGTGGCAGCCGTTCCACGTCTCCTCTGGTCTGGCGACATCCGGGCCGGAGCGCGCTCAGTGGGCCGTCGACAACATCCTGGTGGGAGGGTCCGACATCAACCCCTCCACCCTGCTCGACAACTTCGATGAAGGTAAACAGATTGTGCTGTATCACCTTCGGAAAAGGTGATACCTCTTTCTACGTTTTTTAAATGCCCTTAGACAAATCTAAAAAAGACAATGGACAACTATTCTTCTTCTCTTTCTCGTACCACCCCCCCCCCGTCTCTCTCTCTCTCTCTCAGAGGGTGTGTCACATGAGGAGAGCTGGAGCTTCTATCCCAACGCGGTGCGTACAGCAGGCTTCTGTGGGAACCCCTCTTTCCACCTCTACTGGCCCAACAAGAAACAGGACAAAACGCACAACATTCTGGCCACCCGCGAGCTCATCGTACAGCCTGGGTACATCCTACAGTTTAAGGTATAACCTCTCAGCATTTACAGCTCGGCAGCATCCTACAGTCTTACATAATTAACATGAACAATAACAGCGGTCCAAGAAACATTCCCTGTGGAACACCATATTTAAAGGATAGCTGCAAACCCATCTTAGCATTTACAACATGGCGACATCACACCGTTTAAGGTAACTGTTACTGTTTATCATTCTTGTGTAAGTCTGAGTCTCCTTTGTCTTCTGTGTAGATTGTGGTCGGTTGTGAGGCAGACAACTGTGAAGACCACCATTCTGTCCTGCTGCAGTACAGGAAGGATGCCAGGTGAGATGCTGCTAATGGAGGGAGCGCTAGCTAAATGCATTCCTCACACAGTACACAGCCATGTTTTGGGTCAATTCAGGGGAGAAGGACTGCTGCCCCCCCCCAATTGATGCCCGCAGTTCAAGGCAGACCGACTGCATTGCATTGTTTACAGAAAACAGAATCCCATACTACAGTAAAGGGGAAAATGGCAATCTATGTGTAAATAAATACACATTTTGAAGACAATCATGGTACCAATAATTACTTCTACTTCACCAGATGTCCTTTAAAATTTAAGGATAATTTAGTAGCCTGCAGTACCTCGGTCGGCCTTCAACTTGAGATAATCAATGAGAGGAGGCAGCACTGAGCTAGCCTGCAACGCAACTTCCAGAAGTAGCTCAAACTGCGCATGTAATGTCTACAAACATTTTCCACAAGACACAATCTTAAAACCAACTTCTTGGGTTCCAAATGCCCTACTGAGTCTTCACAAAGATAAACGGGGTCACGTGACCTATGGCTTTGTCCATTCATATATACAGTCATTGGGTCAAATCCATTTCAATTCAGGAAGTAAACTGAAATTCTAATTACAAAATGTTCCTCATTAAAAAGTAATTGGAATTGACCACAACCCTTCTTTCTCCTCCCTCTTCCCCCCTCCCCTCCATCATCCCTCTCCCTCTTTCCCCCTCCCCCTCCATCTCTCCCTCTCTCTTCCCCCCTCCCCCTCCATCCTCCTCTCTCTCTCCCTCTTCCCCCTGCCCCTCCATCCTCCTCCCTCCCTCTTCCTCCTCTTCCCCCTCCCCTCAATCCTCCCTCTCTCTCTCTCTCTCTCTCTCTCTCTCTCTCTCTCTCTCTCTCTCTCTCTCTCCCCTCTCTCTCGTCCCCACCATCCTCTCTCTCTCTCTCTCTGTCTCTCTCTCTCTCTCTCTCTCTTCCCCCTCCCCTCCATCCTCTCTCTCTCTCTCTTCCCCTCCCCTCCATCCTCCCTCTCTCTCTCTTCCCCCTCCCCCTCCATCCTCCTCTCTCTCTCTCTTCCCCCTCCCCCTCCATCCTCCCCTCTCTCTTCTCCTCCCCTCCATCCTCTCTCTCTCTTCCCCCTCCCCTCCATCCTCCCCTCCTCTCTCCCCCTCCATCCTCTCTCTCTCTTCCCCCTCCCCTCCAACCTCCCTCTCTCCCTCTCTTTCTTCCCCCTCCCCTCCATCCTCCCTCTCTCTCTCTCTCTGCCCCTCCCCTCCATCCTCTCTCTCTCTCTCTCTCTCCCCCTCCTCTTCCTCCATCCCCTCCATCTCTTTCTCTCTCTCTCTCTCTCCATCCTCTCTCTCTCTCTCTCTCTCTCCATCCTCCCTCTCTCTCTCTTCCCCCTCCCCCTCCATCCTCCCTCTCTCTCTCTCTCCTCCCCCTCCTCCATCCTCTCTCTCTCCTCCCCCTCCATCCTCTCTCTCTCTCTCTCTCCTCCCCCTCCATCCTCTCTCTCTCTCTCTCTTCCCCCTCCCCTCCATCCTCCCTCTCTCCCTCTCTTTCTTCCCCCTCCCCCTCCATCCTCCCCTCTCTCTCTCCTGCCCCTCCTCCTCCATCCTCCCTCTCTCTCTCTCTTCCCCCTCCCCTCCATCCTCCCTCTCTCTCTCTTCCCCCTCCCCTCCATCCTCCCTCTCTCCCTCTCTCTCTCTCTCTCTCTCTCTCTCTCTCTCTCTCCTCCCCCTCCATCCTCTCTCTCTGTCTCTCTCTCTCTCTCTCTCTTCCCCCTCCCCTCCATCCTCCCTCTCTCTCTCTTCCCCCTCCCCTCCATCCTCCCTCTCTCCCTCTCTTTCTTCCCCCATCCCCTCCATCCTCCCTCTCTCTCTCTCCTGCCCCTCCTCCTCCATCCTCTCTCTCTCTCTCTCTTCCCCCTCCCCTCCATCCTCCTCTCTCTCTCTCTTCTATCTCTTCCCTCCATCCTCCCTCTCTCTCTTCCCCCTTCCCCTCCTCTCTCTCTTCCCCCTCCATCCTCTCTCTCTCTCTCTCTCTCTCTCTCTCTCTCTTCCCCCTCCTCCATCTCTCTCTCTCTCTTCCCCCTCCCCTCCATCCTCTCTCTCTCTCTCTCTTCCCCTCCATCTCTTCCTCCATCCTCCCTCTCTCTCTTCCCCTCCCCTCCATCCTCTCTCTCTCTCTCTTTCCCCTCCATCCTCCTCTCTCTCTCTCTCTCTCTCTCTCTCTCCCCCTCCCCTCCATCCTCCCTCCTCTCTCTCTCTCTCTCTATCTCCTCCCCTCCATCCTCCCTCTCTCTCTTCCCCCTTCCCCCTCCATCCTCTCTCTCTATCTCCTCCCCTCCATCCTCCCTCTCTCTCTTCCCCCTTCCCCCTCCATCCTCTCTCTCTCTCTTCCCCCTTCCCCCTCCATCCTCTCTCTCTCTCTCTCTCTCTCTATCTCCTCCCCTCCATCCTCCCTCTCTCTCTTCCCCTTCCCCCTCCATCCTCTCTCTCTCTCTTCCCCCTTCCCCCTCCATCCTCTCTCTTCCCCCTTCCCCCTCCATCCTCTCTCTCTCTCTCTCTCTTCCCCCTTCCCCTCCATCCTCCTCTCTCTCTCTTCCCCCTCCATCCTCCATCTCTCCCTCTCCAGGTCTGACTCATGGCAGCTGGTTCAGTCAGAGTGTATTCCCTCCTCTGTGAACAACGTGGGCTGTTCTCCCTTCATTTTCCATGAGTCCACCATCTACAGTCCAGTCAACAGCTCCAGCTGGACCAGGGTCACTGTTCAGCTGCCTGACCACGTCTCCTCAGGGTAGGACCGCTGTGTGTTTCTGACCACGTCTCCTCAGGGTAGGACCGCTGTGTGTTTCAGACCACGTCTCCTCAGGGTAGGACCGCTGTGTGTTTCTGACCACGTCTCCTCAGGGTAGACCGCTGTGTGTTTCTGACCACGTCTCCTCAGGGTAGACCGCTGTGTGTTTCTGACCACGTCCTCCTCAGGGTAGACCGCTGTGTGTTTCTGACCACGTCTCCTCAGGGTAGGACCGCTGTGTGTTTCTGACCACGTCTCCTCAGGGTAGGACCGCTGTGTGTTTCTGACCACGTCTCCTCAGGGTAGGACCGCTGTGTGTTTCTGACCATGTCTCCTCTAGGACCTCTGTGTGTTTCTGACCACGTCTCCTCAGGGTAGGACCGCTGTGTGTTTCTGACCACGTCTCCTCAGGGTAGGACCGCTGTGTGTTTCTGACCACGTCTCCTCAGGGTAGGACCGCTGTGTGGTTCTGACCACGTCTCCTCAGGGTAGGACCTCTGTGTGTTTCTGACCACGTCTCCTCAGGGTAGGACCGCTGTGTGTTTCTGACCACGTCTCCTCAGGGTAGACCGCTGTGTGTTTCTGACCACGTCTCCTCAGGGTAGGACCGCTGTGTGTTTCTGACCACGTCTCCTCAGGGTAGGACCGCTGTGTGTTTCTGACCACGTCTCCTCAGGGTAGGACCGCTGTGTGTTTCTGACCACGTCTCCTCAGGGTAGGACCTCTGTGTGTTTCTGACCACGTCTCCTCAGGGTAGGACCGCTGTGTGTTTCTGACCACGTCTCCTCAGGGTAGGACCACTGTGTGTTTCTGACCACGTCTCCTCAGGGTAGGACCACTGTGTGTTTCTGACCACGTCTCCTCAGGGTAGACCGCTGTGTGTTTCTAAAGCAAGTCCTATACGTTTTGTCTCATCTCCCCTCCCGTCTCCTTCCCTGCAGAGCCACGCAGTTCCGTTGGATCCAGAAGGAGGGTGCTGGCGAGCGTCATGGCTGGGGGGTGGACCAGGTCTACATCGGGGAGGCATGTCCTGGGATGTGTAGTGGTCATGGTTACTGCACAAGCGGGGTGGTCTGCATCTGTGACGAGGGACACCGTGGTGGGTAGCTGATAAGACTACAACACTGACACAAAGACTACAACCTCTAACACAAAGACTACAACACTGACACAAAGACTACAACACTGACACAAAGACTACAACACTGACACAAAGACTACAACACTGACACAAAGACTACAACCTCTAACACAAAGACTACAACACTGACACAAAGACTACAACACTGACAAAGACTACAACCTCTAACACAAAGACTACAACCTCTAACACAAAGACTACAACACTGACAAAGACTACAACACTGACAAAGACTACAACGCTGACACAAAGACTACAACCTCTAACACAAAGACGACAACACTGACAAAGACTACAACACTGACAAAGACTACAACGCTGACACAAAGACTACAACCTCTAACACAAAGACTACAACACTGACACAAAGACTACAACACTGACACAAAGACTACAACACTGACACAAAAACTACAACACTGACACAAAAACTACAACACTGACAAAGACTACAACACTGACACAAAGACTACAACACTGACACAAACCACTCTTGAAATCATAACCTGATGGCCTTAACTTCTACCCTCTGAGTCTGGTTCCGCTGAGTCTGTTGTCTTTCTTACAGAGAGTTCTAATTGACAATTGATTGATTGATTGAAATCTAGCATTCATATTGGTTCTGCTGTCTCCATCTCCCAGGTGATGACTGCTCCCTGTCCAGCAGTGACCTACCTAGCTCAATAAAGGATAACTTTGAGTCAGGCAGCGTGTCAGAGGAGAGCTGGCAACTCATCCAAGGGGGCGGAGTGGGAAGTGGGTGTGGCCAGCTCTCTCCCCACGCCCACGGAGACTCGCTCTACTTCAACGGCTGTAAGATGAGGCAGGCGATCACCAAGCCTCTGGACCTGACACGAGCCAGGTATGGACTGGACAATGGATTGTACTGTACTAGCCTAGCCTAGCCTACAGTCTATCCAACTACTGAAGGTACAGTGAGAGAAGTTTGTTATACAGTACAGTACCTGTAAGACGAGGCCTGCGGTCACCAAACCTGTTGACGTCACACGAGACATGTACTAGTGGACACTGGACCATACTAGCGTAGCCTAGCCTAGCGTAGCCTAGCCTTGCCCACACAGGACCATACTAGCATAGCTTGTCCTAGCCTAGTCTAGCATAGCTTGTCCTAGCCCACTACTGAAGCCATTGAGATCAGTATTACTAAAATAGAAAACTTGGAGGCTAAACTTGTAGAACCTAGTCCATCCAAAAATACCAAGGTATTCTTACCAGAACTATCTCTCTCCCTCCCTCTTTCTCTCCTTCACCCCCCCACCACCTCCCCTAATCTTTCTCTCCCCCTCCCCTCCTCCCTCACTCTCTCCCGCTTTCTCATACAGTAAGATCATGTTTGTGCTGCAGATAGGCAGTGTGTCCCAGACAGACAGTTGTAACACAGCCCTGGACCAGGAAAACACAGTGGACAGGGCAGTTCTGCTGCAGTACACGGTCAATAACGGAGTCAGCTGGCACGTTATCGCCCAGCACCAGCCCAAAGACTTCATCAAGGCCCAGAGGGTTTCCTACAACATCCCACTGTGAGCGAACACGACGCTAACGCACGCACACACACACACACACACACACACACACACACACACACACACACACTCTCTCTCTCTGAAAGCTAGAGAGTGTACTGGTCTTTGTTCCAGTCCAGCGCTAACACACCTGACTAGTTAATCAGTGTTTCCATGAACAACCTGTTACTTTCCAGCAGCAAGGTTGATGTCCACTAGTTTAAAAACACACATACTGACACGCTAACTGCCTACTCTTGACCTCTGACCTCCTCTCCTCCTGCCGCCTGCCCCAGAGAGGCGAGGGCTAAAGGGGTGGAGCTGCGGTGGTGGCAGCCACGTCACGACGGAGCGGGACATGACCAGTGGGCGCTGGACCACGTGGAAGTAGTGCTGTGAGTATCGCCGACCAACCTGGTACCCCTGGTCCCTAGAGAACCTAAAGAACCTCAGTCTGAGAACCTAGAGAACCTAGAGAACCTCCGTCTGAGAACCTAGAGAACCTCAGTCTGAGAACCTAGATAACCTAGAGAACCTCAGTCTGAGAACCTAGAGAACCTAGAGAACCTCAGTCTGAGAACCTAGAGAACCTCAGTCTGAGAACCTAGAGAACCTCAGTCTGAGAACCTAGAGAACCCAGTCTGAGAACCTAGAGAACCTCAGTCTGCCCCTACCTCGGCCCCAAAAACACCTGCCTCTCTCCACATAAACTGACACAACACACACACACACACATATATATACACACACACACACACACACACACACACACACACATATATATACACACACACACACATGCACCCCCATAGTGTGTGCTCAACCAACAGGAAGGAACAATAAAGACTGAATGTTGTG
>NC_056447.1:52643357-52668357 GCF_018296145.1 Oncorhynchus tshawytscha | reverse complement strand
TCTGTGACCCTGTTTGTAGCTAATGTCTGTGACCCTGTTTGTAGCTAATGTCTGTGACCCTGTTTGTAGCTCATGTCTGTAGTTAATGTCTGTGACCCTGTCTGTAGCTAATGTCTGTGACCCTGTCTGTAGCTAATGTCTGTGACCCTGTCTGTAGCTAATGTCTGTGACCCTGTCTGTAGCTAATGTCTGTGACCCTGTCTGTAGCTAATGTCTGTGACCCTGTCTGTAGCTAATGTCTGTGACCCTGTCTGTAGCTAATGTCTGTGACCCTGTTTGTAGCTCATGTCTGTAGTTAATGTCTGTGACCCTGTCTGTAGCTAATGTCTGTGACCCTGTTTGTAGTTAATGTCTGTGACCCTGTCTGTAGCTAATGTCTGTGACCCTGTCTGTAGCTAATGTCTGTGACCCTGTCTGTAGCTAATGTCTGTGACCCTGTTTGTAGCTTATGTCTGTAGTTAATGTCTGTGACCCTGTCTGTAGCTAATGTCTGTGACCCTGTCTGTAGCTAATGCCTGTGACCCTGTCTGTAGCTAATGTCTGTGACCCTGTCTGTAGCTAATGTCTGTGACCCTGTCTGTAGCTAATGTCTGTGACCCTGTATGTAGCTAATGTCTGTGACCCTGTCTGTAGCTAATGTCTGTGACCCTGTCTGTAGCTAATGTCTGTGACCCTGTCTGTAGCTAATGTCTGTGACCCTGTCTGTAGCTAATGTCTGTGACCCTGTCTGTAGCTAATGTCTGTGACCCTGTCTGTAGCTAATGTCTGTGACCCTGTCGGTAGCTAATGTCTGTGACCCTGTCTGTAGCTCATGTCTGTAGTTAATGTCTGTGACCCTGTCTGTAGCTAATGTCTGTGACCCTGTCTGTAGCTAATGTCTGTGACCCTGTCTGTAGCTCATGTCTGTAGTTAATGTCTGTGACCCTGTCTGTAGCTAATGTCTGTGACCCTGTCTGTAGCTCATGTCTGTAGCTAATGTCTGTGACCCTGTCTGTAGCTTTCTAGGCCAGTCATGTGTCCTCTAGTTGTGCCCCATCATGTCTTGTCCTGTTGACTTGCTTATGATATTGCCATTGAGAACATGTTAAAACCAGCTGTTGATCAATATATATATATAAATATACATATATATATAAATATACACAGTTCAATATAAAGTAAGTTATGAATAGTCCACTATTTGCTTAGTTTGAATGTTTGAGGTTAGAGGTGAAATCCAACTGAAAATACCAACATGGATCTAGGAATGTGTGAGCTTGCATATGAGACTATGTGTGTGTGTGTGTATTTCAGACGGTGTGTGTGTGTGTGTATATTTCAGACGGTGTGTGTGTGTATTTCAGACGGTGTGTGTGTGTGTGTATTTCAGACGGTGTGTGTGTGTGTGTATTTCAGACGGTGTGTGTGTGTGTGTGTGTGTATTTCAGACGGTGTGTGTGTGTGTGTGTGTATATTTCAGACGGTGTGTGTGTGTATTTCAGACAGTGTGTGTGTGTATTTCAGACAGTGTGTGTGTGTGTGTGTATATTTCAGACGGTGTGTGTGCATTTCAGACGGTGTGTGTATGGATGCGTGTGTAGATACTGTAAATGCCTCTTCCTTGGTTACTAACGGTCACCATCCTCTTCCTCCCTCTCTCTCTCTCTCCCTCACTGTCTTTGTCTCCCTACAGCACCCGTAAACAAAACTACATGATGAACTTTGCCAGACAGACCGGCCTACGTCACTACTACAGCCGAAAGAGGCGGGCACTGCAGCATGCCTAACCAATGGATTTTCCCTACGACCTGCCAATCACACATATGACCGACCAACCAACCAACCACATTCCTTTCTCCTGATGCCATATCACCCTGTCAAGTCCTGCCCTCCAGCCAATGGATTCCAGTCAGCCTTAGACCACACCCCTTCCCTCTCCAACCCCCCCCTCCCTACTCTGCCAGAAAACGTGGACCATCCCATCAGTTTACGCTGCAACCAATCAGAAGCCTTCCCCACCCCCCATTGTGACTGGAAGGAAGGAGACGTGAAGGAGCAACAAAGGCGGACATTTTGTTTACTTTTAATGGACTTCCGGGTTTCTAGTTGTTTTCTAATCGTTGCCGTAGGTGGTTATTATGATATGATGATTCCCTGTTCCAGTTGCGATACGATGATGACAGTACCCACCCTCGGATTTCCCCTTATCACCCCATCCTACCCACTTAGTTCTACTACTACCACACTGTGAAATCATTAAGAGAAATATCACTGATGACCAGTGACATAGAGTTGGATAGAGGGCACACAGTCACAGAAGTGATAATGTCAAAGCTAGGGGGGGTGAGCCCTGTTTCCAACTCTATGCCAGGTTGCTGGGGTGTATTCATTAGTCCGATTCCGTTGCAAAAATGTTTTACAACCAAAACCATTTACTATTTCCTCTAGGAACCAAACGGAAACAAGTGGAGCAAGCAGAATGAAAATGGAGAGAGAACCTGACTGAATCTGTCCAATAGAAACTCTTTTGGAGTAAACGGTTTCCATTGCAAAACATTTTTGCAACAGAATCTGACTAATGAATATACCCCTGGGCTAGTTGGCAGAGCCGGAAGGAGAGGGGAACACTCCTCCGCCTGCACCAGTATCTAGGAGGAAGATCATTACAGTGAAAATAGTACTGTGTTCTTGCTGTCCTGTGGGTTATTTTCGTGATGAGTCGACTGTGGCCGTGTTTCATTTGAATTTGTTTCGTTTTTTTTTACTAATTCACATTGCGTAATTTTTCGGTTGGATGAGTTTTTTTCTCCATGTTTATCGGATGAGGGACAGATGGATAAAGGGCAGGGTGGATGGATGAAACCCTGCCATCAAGGTAGACAGAAGGAAGGAACAAATCGCAAAAATAGAGGGGAAAAAACATAAGAAAAATAAGTTAAAGACCGAACAATGATTTAGTTTTTTTATATATGTGTTGGCTCCTGAGAATACAGATATTTATGGTGAGCGGTTCTCCATGTAACCTATTTAAAGATGCACTGTGCGTGAAATCTGTGTTATTTTCTAGTGTTAAGTTATTAGGCAGTTATTCAGCCTCTCTTTCTCTCGAGGCTCTCGGCCTACAACGTCTCCCTCCCCCTTCTCGTGCTGTACCCCATCCCTCTCTCTCCCCTTCTCGTGCTGTACCCCATCCCTCTCTCTCCCCTTCTCGTGCTGTACCACCATCCCTCTCTCTCCCCTTTTTGTGCTGTTACCCCTCCTTCCCCTCCTTGTTGTTACCCCATCCTCTCCCCCTCCCGTGCTGTTACCCCCATCCCTCTCCCCCTCCCGTGCTGTTACCCCCCCCCATCCTCCCTCTCCCCTTCCCTCCCTCTCCTGTTACCCCATCCCTCCCTCTCCTGTTACCCCCATCCCTCCTCTCCCCTTCCCTCCCTCTCCTGTTACCCCATCCCTCCCTCTCCTGTTACCCCCATCCCTCCCTCTCCTATTACCCCCATCCTCCCTCTCCCCATGCTGTTACCCCATCCCTCCCTCTCCTGTTATCCCCATCCCCCTCTCCTGTTACCCCCATCCCTCCCTCTCCTATTACCCCCATCCTCCCTCTCCCCATGCTGTTACCCCATCCCTCCCTCTCCTGTTACCCCCATCCCTCCCTCTCCTGTTACCCCCATCCCTCCCTCTCCTATTACCCCCATCCTCCCTCTCCCCATGCTGTTACCCCCATCCCTCCCTCTCCTGTTACCCCCATCCCTCCCTCTCCTGTTACCCCCATCCCTCCTCTCCTGTTATCCCCATCCCTCCTTCTCCTGTTATCCCCATCCCTCCCTCTCCTCCCTCTCCTGTTACCCCCATCCCTCCCTCTCCTGTTACCCCATCCCCCTCTCCTGTTACCCCATCCCTCCCTCTCCTATTACCCCCATCCATCCCTCTCCCCATGCTGTTACCCCCATCCCTCCCTCTCCTGTTACCCCCATCCCTCCCTCTCCTGTTACCCCCATCCCTCCCTCTCCTGTTACCCCACATCCCTCCCTCTCCTGTTACCCCCATCCCTCCCTCTCCTATTACCCCACATCCCTCCCTCTCCTGTTACCCCCCATCCCTCCCTCTCCTGTTACCCCCATCCCTCCCTCTCCTGTTACCCCCATCCCCCCTCTCCTATTACCCCATCCATCCCTCCCTCTCCTGTTACCCCCCCCCCATCCCTCCCTCTCCTGTTACCCCCATCCCTCCCTCTCCTGTTACACCCATCCCTCCCTCTCCTGTTACACCCATCCCTCCCTCTCCTGTTACACCCATCCCTCCCTCTCCTGTTACCCACATCCCTCCCTCTCCTGTTACCCACATCCCTCCCTCTCCTGTTACCCACATCCCTCCCTCTCCTGTTACCCCCATCCCTCCCTCTCCCCATGCTGTTACCCCCATCCCCCTCTCCTGTTACCCCATCCCTCCCTCTCCCCATGCTGTTACCCCCATCCCTCTCCTGTTACCCCATCCCTCCCTCTCCCCATGCTGTTACCCCCATCCCTCCCTGTTACCCTCATCCCTCCCTGTTACCCCCTTCCCTCCCACTCCTGTTACCCCCTTCCCTCATCCCTCCCTGTTACCCCCTTCCCTCCCTGTTACCCCCTTCCCTCATCCCTCCCTCTTCCCTCCCTGTTACCCCCTTCCCTCATCCCTCCCTCTTCCCTCCCTGTTACCCCCATCCCGCCCTTTCTCTCTGCTGATTTCTGCTCCCCGGAGATGAGGCTCCGTCAGTGTTGTTTTTTGAAGTCTACTGTGTAATATGGACCCCACCCCTTTCTCTGTAACTCCACTATAGCAATCTCCTGTACATATAAGTATATCCACTATGGGGAGACCCAGCAGCCTTATAAAAGGGAAATAAAGAACTGTCCAAACCTCAAGGGATAGTCAGTGTGTGTGAGTTGTGCATATATATATATATATATATATACACACATATATATTATTATAACTTCATCACCACATTCAAAAAGAGAAATTGCTGATTCAACAAAGTCACAACTAACACATATTCCAGTTAGTGTATAAAACATTTATTTCACAATCATAAAAATATTAATTTCTCTGTATAAAAAAAAGGAGCCTAATGCATAATCTTCCATTGTATTTGGTTAAGAAAAAAAATAAATTAAAAAATCTAATTGGTTCTCCAGGTTGATGCATGCCTCCGTTTGGTTAGACTGAGTATGCAGCAGTAAACTATAAAACCAACAAATCCCTCGTACTCCTCACGTCCTCTATAAGAACCAGCACCTATCTAAAAAAAATTACATGATTTTAAAGTAGGCTTGTAAAGTTACAGGCCCGTTAATAACAGCATAGTCATCGCCACCACGAGGGGGACCGAATTAACCGCAACACGGTGTCCTGCGTTACAGTAGTTATAGCCACAGCACGCATACGTCATGGTGTAAACAGTTCCTTTCAGTGGGAGAGGGTGTATCTGACCGCAGCCCGTCGACGCCATGCACCCCCGGGTGGACAGGGCGCTGTGGTTTCCATAGCGACCGCTGCCCGTCATGCAGAGTTCCGCGGGAGGGCACTCTGTCAGGATGAGGTCAAAGGTCTTGTTCCGGTACATGATGGGGCTGTAGTAACACAGCAGGTTGTTGTTACAGTGGAGTGCTGGGAGGAGCAGGGACAGACACAGGATGGCAGATAGAGACGGGAACATCTGGGGCCTGAGAGAGAATAGACGTCTGGTGGTGAAACTACCCGTTCATGTCAGTCAGCATTAGAGCCTGGTCCCAGATCTGTTTGTACTGTATAGCTAGCTCCTTAGGCTGTTTAAAACAGGCAGCCTAATTCTGATCTTATTTCCACTAATACTTCTTTTACATCCTAATCACAGCGGATATTTTCTCAGAGCTGATCTGATTGGTCAAAGGGGCAATTAGTGAAAAATAGATCAGAATTGGGCTGCCTGTGTGAACGCAGACCTAGTCAAACATTGAACCTCATCATGACATGAAAAACAACTATAGAAGTTGGCCAGACAGCACAACAGATCTGGGACCAGGCTAGAATTGGAGCGGTATTGGAATGAATGCTGATTGGTAACCCACCGGCCCAGACAGCACAACAGATCTGGGACCAGGCTAGAATTGGAGTGGTATTGGAATGAATGCTGATTGGTAACCCACCGGCCTAATTAGTCAATTGGAACAAGAGCTTGTTGGATAGGTTGCTGACTTGCAATTAAAAAGGAAAATAGCAACTTGTCAAACAAACCAGTCATGCTTGCATGAAGTTCCAGGTATATCCTAGTAAGGAACCTTCTAGTCTCAGTTTATCTAAAAGACAGGTTGAAAGCCTTGTATGTGTGCTCTCAACCACAGAAAACACTAACAGCTTGCTCATGCAATGGCAATATGTAGGATGAGGACTTACCTGCCCATTCTTACGACTCTGGGGTTGAGAAGAATCTTAAACTGGATACAACAGGTGGCGTTCAAAGGATGACAGCTGCTCTGTATGCTGTCCCAACACTTACTGCTGGTCGAACCGGAACCATCGAACCTCAAACCAAGTAACCACACCCACTGCCGACACCTGTTATTCGGATCAGGACAGACTGAACCAAAAAAAGGGTTTTAAAGTAACTGTTCAGTGAAAATCTCCTGTTAACACACACCCAAATAATGTTGACTGATATACTCATATGTGGACAAAGCATAAATTTAAAATAAAATGTAAAAAAACACTTGCTAGGATGAGCAGGCCAATCAGCGGTCTACTCATGTGAATATTTATTAACGGATTAACGTAAATATCCAATGCAGCCCTTTTTCTCTCAATATCATGATTTCTGGGTAACAATTAAGTACCGCACTGCGATTTATTTTTGACCGTTTGAATTAAGTGACAAAAAAAAAATAGCTTCTTCATAAATAGCAACTTCTCAAGGAAGAATTTAGCTAAGCCTGGGTGTGGTCTGAGAGGGGGAAGGGGAAACAGGTTCTTATTGGCAGAGGGGATTGGAACTCTTATTGGTCGAGCAACTAATTTACCACCTGGTGATGTCACGAGGCAGGCCAGAACTCCAGCCTACCAAAACAGGCAGCCTTTTAAAAATGTTTTTATTTTTTTTAAATCACCTCTTACACTGAAAAGGGCATTATCACAATTTGCATAGTATTAGGCCAACCTAAGTGTGGAAATATATTTTTTATTTTACCTTTATTTAACCAGGCAAGTCAGTTAAGAACAAATTCTTATTTTCAATGATGGCCTAGGAACAGTGGGTTAACTGCCTGTTCAGGGGCAGAACGACAGATTTGTACCTTGTCAGCTCGGGAGGTTTGAACTTGCAACCTTCCGGTTACTAGTCCAACCATTAGGCTACCCTGCCGCCCCAATGTAAAAATACAAATTATTCATGTTTCTTTTTTACTGCACTGGTTCTTTAATTCCCCAGGAACATTAGTTCACTCATTGTAATATTTCATAGAAACCTGGAGACACTGGACAGGTACTTCAACGTGCTTTCTGTATTCACGCCATTCACCAGCTACCACACTGAGAACTACAGCTTTTACCACACGGCAATATTGCAACATCACTAAAAACATAGATTACACTTTACGTCAGTTATTACAAATAATTGAATAAATAAGCACATTTTACACTGGAAATTTAAAAAATCTACTTGAATAAGTGTCATCCCTTGCATGAGGGTGGGGGACAGGGACTGTGGCTAACAGGCCCATCCCTTGCATGAGGGTGGGGACAGGGACTGTGGCTAACAGGCCCGTCCCCCAGTGACAAGTATGGCTGAATTCCAGACGGACCCCTAGCCGCTACTCTTTAGCCACTCCTGGAGATCTGAGAGGACTTTATAGATGGAATTCATGTCGTTTTCTCCGTGTAGTGGAGCCACGGCGCCATCCTCCGCCACGTCCTCATCTCCAGGGCATCTATGCAGAGGGTCCGTCGCGGAAGAAGGAGGCTTCTCACTGTGCCCCAACAGACTCTTAATGTAGGTATCAGGGGCTGGAGGCTGGTTACACTTGTCACTACAGCAACACCTAGAGAGTTAGTTAGAAAAATGTATGAAAGTCACTCAGTATTAAAGAAATAGGCAGTGATGGAAATACATTTTTTTAAAGTAACCAATTATCACACTTGTGTAAAAGTATAGACACCTTATTAGAAAGTTACTCATATAACCCAGTAAAATACTACTTGGAGTAAAAGTCTAAATATATTTAGGACCAAATATTTTTAAGTATCATAAATAAATGTAATTGCTAAAAAAAATGTACTTAATTATCAAAAAGTATAAATCATTTCAAATTCCTTCTATTATTAAGCAAAGCATGCAGCACCATTTTCTTGTTTTTAAAAATGTATATAGACAGACAGGGGCCACACTCAGACGTCATTTACAAAAGATGTGTTTAGTGAGTCTGCCAGATCAGAGGCAGAAGTGTTGTCTGGAGAAAGTGTGTGAAATTGGACCATTTTCCTGTCCTACAAAGCATTCTAAAATGTAACGACTACTTTTGGGTGTCAAGTACTTTTTACATGATTTTCTTTAGGAATGTAGTGAAGTAAAAGTTGTCACAAATATAAAATAGTAAAGTACAGATATCCCCCCAAAAAACACAACTTAAGTAGTACTTTAAAGTATTTCTACTTAAATAACACTAATGGAAATTGGTAATACATATCACATGACATATGTAAAAATCACACCGTAGACCTGTAGGTTTTATAGTCCAACCCTAATTTAACACACCTAATTCTACTTATTAGCTGCTCAACAAGACCTTAACTAGCAGAATCAGACACACTAATTTAGGGTTGGACTGAAAACCTACAAGACAGTAGAGCTCCAGGAAGAGAGTTGGGCAGCCCTGCTATCGGCAATCATGGTACAACATAAATCAGAGCTCTAATACAAGAGGGGACACACACACACCATTTTGGAACATTCAGATAGAAATATGCTATGTAGACCAAACATGACATGTGGAATAAGGAACTACGTAAGCTCTGTTTGTGACATTTCTATCTGACAACTGGCTGTAAACAGGGCCACTAATGTCGATGTGCGACTGTCCCTGTGAAACTACATTTAATAAAAGTAAAGTTGTGGCTACTGTACCTGTATGTCACATTATAGCTGACCCCTCGGTAGGTCACGGCATGGGTGGAGTTACAGAGGTCAGGGGTCAAGCAGCCCTGTGCAGACAGGATGTGAGTGGAACCGAAACGCCCACTGCTAGTACCACAGCGCTCTTGCGGGAGACACTCAGTGGTGGAATCATTACTGCAGGACCTGGGGGAGAAAAAAAAAAACACGGGAGAATCTCAATCGCATTTCCTTGATTCCTTAAAACCCATTGGATGAGAAGGTCAGAGAGGCGGGACCTTTTGAGAAGGAAGGATGTGAGGAGACAAGAAATTGCAATTGAGATTCTCACCCAGGAGTGAGTTGACAGACCCAAAATGGGAAACTCTAAACAGAATCAATAGGAAGGCTCAACTCTGACCTCACGCCATTGAAGTTGAAATTTAAAACGGTTATGGTAGGGACGTCCCAAGGATAGCACTAACTGACCCCCCAAAAAATTTAAGAGGTGGGACCTTATGAGAGGAATCTTTGAAAGTCAAATTACTATGGAACGATGTTCTATATAAAGATCAAGCCTAGTCCTGACACAAAAAAACTTTTTCATTGGAAAAATCTCCATTGAGAATGCTTTTCAGTCCCGGACTGGGCATAATCAGACTCTGACCAGTCCGGGAAACTGCTCCCCAGTGTGTGTGGTGGGGTGTGGTGTGGTGGGGACACCAACCTTCCTTTGTGCTGTAGAGGGCAGAAGTTACACAGCAGACTGGTACTAGGAATATGACTGCCCATGGCTGTCACAGTTAAGACTAGGAGGAGGAGGACACAGAGGCAGGCTGCTGGAGCCAGGGTTTGGGGAGCATTCAACCTGGAACACAAAAATACATTTAAAAAGACATTGGTATTAGGGTGGCAGCAACGTGAAACATGGGCACTGTTTTAATCGAGGTGGTTTGAAAACGTTTGAGCAAAACATCAACAGCCATTCCAAAAAAAATCAAAAGGAGACACTGCTGAGCATTTGTAATGCGAGTAAAGAAGCCGGTTGTTCACCTGTGTTTTCTCTGCGATGCCATTTTCCCTGGTCCTGTGTTTATGAAACACATCTTGGCCCGACTGTGCCTGAAGAAGAGTCGCACACGCCCAGCAGGGATGTGTTCATTAGGACACATAACAGAAACTGTTTTAAAACAGTTTGTGGAAATTAGTGTTCCTTATTGGACAGGTTGGAAAGTCCCGCCCTGTTTTTAATTCCATTTTTTTTAACCGTTTGGTGCCCAATGAACACAACCCATTGGGGGGAGGGGGGGGTGGGGGGGTTGCTGATTACTAAGAGGAGTCAGCTGTGTCACTCAGCTATAATCAACATCTCTGTGGGTTGGATTTACATAATCAGCCATCTTAAAATCATAACATCTAAAACTTCTAACAAAACAAACCAGTAATACAACTGAAAGTAGACCACTTTGTTTATTGTGAGAAAATATATATATAAATGTCCTGCTCTTTTTTTTAAGTGGGTCTCTAAACATGTTCAAGTGTCTCTAGTACTGAAGGTAAATGTGTGACTGCAGCACTATCTACTATACAGACACCACTTACACCCTCTTCTTAAGGGTTAACTGGTAGCATCAAGTGAAGGTCAATGCCACATTCAAAACAACTGGGAACTGTGGGGGGAAAAAACAAACTCCGAAAAGGTAAAATAATTTTGAACAGTCATCCAACTCGGGGATTCTAACTCTGGGATATCAGGCCAATTTCTGAAATCCTGACTTTCCGACCTGAAGATGGCGTCATGATTTGACCTGGTATTTTTTTAGAGTTCACTGTTGTTTTGCACGCTGCAAAAGTAACACAGCATGACACACACATCAGGGTTTCGGTCAGTTCCATTTCAGTTCACATTCATTTAGAAAGTAAACCAAATTCTAAATCTTGAAATGCATAGAGGATGCATCCTGATTCTTCGCCTTAAAAAAAAAAAAGTGTTCAAGTACACACTTAGGGAGAAGGGTGCAAATTGGGACGCATGCAGCCAGTCTTCTTTTTGATAAGGATGTGTGTAAAGGAAGGGAAGGCCAGTCTATAGTGTATGTGTCCCTTCCAGGTAGAAGTGAAGAAATCCTCAAGGAGAATTCCCTTCCAGGAAGACGTGAAGAAATCCTCAAGGAGAATTCCCTTCCAGGAAGACGTGAAGAAATCCTCAAGGAGAATTCCCTTCCAGGTAGAAGTGAAGAAATCCTCAAGGAGAATTCCCTTCCAGGAAGACGTGAAGAAATCCTCAAGGAGAATTCCCTTCCAGGAAGACGTGAAGAAGTCCTCAAGGAGAATTCCCTTCCAGGAAGACGTGAAGAAGTCCTCAAGGAGAATTCCCTTCCAGGTAGAAGTGAAGAAATCCTCAAGGAGAATTCCCTTCCAGGAAGACGTGAAGAAATCCTCAAGGAGAATTCCCTTCCAGGAAGACGTGAAGAAGTCCTCAAGGAGAATTCCCTTCCAGGTAGAAGTGAAGAAATCCTCAAGGAGAATTCCCTTCCAGGTAGACGTGAAGAAATCCACAGAAGGGCAGGTGATGGGCAGGTGATGGGCAGGTGATGGGCAGGTGATGGGCAGTGTGAAGGGCAGGTGATGGGCAGGTGATGGGCAGGTGATGGGCAGGTGATGGGCAGGTGAAGGGCAGGTGATGGGCAGGTGATGGGCAGGTGATGGGCAGGTGATGGGCTTGTCAGATGTACAATGTACATTGTAGAGAGAAAACTGTCACCGATCAAAAGGGCAGGTTCTCCAGCACCCCTACAGCCCAATCTGTGCACGTGCCTGGGTGAAGGACAGCTTTCCCTCCATATAGAGAGGCTCCTGAACCACCCCTCCCCCCAAAAAGATGAGATCAAATCAAACAATTTAATCAAATGTGTATCTACAGTATAAATAAAGCCATTTTTACATCAACAGACAGATAAAATGTTGCGGGGAGTGTGTTAGATATCATTTATAAATGCCAAAGAAAACAGCAACATGAATTAAGACAAACTAAATCATGTAAAAGTCTCTCACCATCTCTTTCCTCGTCTTCATCTCGATCTTCATGCCCCCAGTCTTCCTCACTGTGTTGGTCATATTCACTGGGATCATGGCTGTACTGGGGAATCAGCACATGGTGAAGCCTGTCCTGTCTGGTCACAACGTTATGAATTATTAATAACATCAAACATTTATATTATTATTATTATTTTTATTATTATTATTATTATTTTTTTTTTTTTTTTTACATATCTTTGGTACCAGGAATCGAAACCACTATCCTGACATTGCAAACATCATATTGTACTAACTGAGCTACAGAGAACATATGTTATCAAGACCATGATACAGGGAAAAAAAACAGACTAGCCATCAATTAAGGCACCACTCACTCACAACTGTCCGTGATGAAACTCATTTCATTTTCCTTCCTATGTAAACGACCTGGAAGAGTGAAGAACAACACAAAGTGTTTGTGATGCCGTACGACACCGAGGTTGAAATAGCATGTCAAACAAAACCAACCAAGTCCTCTCCTCTCGCCCGTCCCCCAGTGACAAGTATGGCTGAATTCCAGACGGACCCCTAGCCGCTACTCTTTAGCCACTCCTGGAGATCTGAGATCTGTCAAACAAAACCAACCAAGTCCTCTCCTCTCGCCCGTCCCCCAGTGACAAGTATGGCTGAATTCCAGACGGACCCCTAGCCGCTACTCTTTAGCCACTCCTGGAGATCTGAGATCTGTCAAACAAAACCAACCAAGTCCTCTCCTCTCGCCCGTCCCCCAGTGACAAGTATGGCTGAATTCCAGACGGACCCCTAGCCGCTACTCTTTAGCCACTCCTGGAGATCTGAGATCTGTCAAACAAAACCAACCAAGTCCTCTCCTCTCGCCCGTCCCCCAGTGACAAGTATGGCTGAATTCCAGACGGACCCCTAGCCGCTACTCTTTAGCCACTCCTGGAGATCTGAGATCTGTCAAACAAAACCAACCAAGTCCTCTCCTCTCGCCCGTCCCCCAGTGACAAGTATGGCTGAATTCCAGACGGACCCCTAGCCGCTACTCTTTAGCCACTCCTGGAGATCTGAGATCTGTCAAACAAAACCAACCAAGTCCTCTCCTCTCGCCCGTCCCCCAGTGACAAGTATGGCTGAATTCCAGACGGACCCCTAGCCGCTACTCTTTAGCCACTCCTGGAGATCTGAGATCTGTCAAACAAAACCAACCAAGTCCTCTCCTCTCGCCTGTCCCCCAGTGACAAGTATGGCTGAATTCCAGACGGACCCCTAGCCGCTACTCTTTAGCCACTCCTGGAGATCTGAGATCTGTCAAACAAAACCAACCAAGTCCTCTTACAAATGACAAAAAATACACTTGAACAATCAGTCATGTCGCTTCATGCTCATCCTTGAACACATTATACAGAGGGGCAAAAAGAGTATTTAGTCAGCCACCAATTGTGCAAGTTCTCCCACTTAAAAAGATGAGAGAGGCCTGTAATTTTCATCATAGGTACTCTTCAACTATGACAGACAAAATGAGAACCCCCCCCCAGAAAATCACATTGTAGGATTTTTAATGAATTTATTCGCAAATTATGGTGGAAAATAAGTATTTGGTCACCTACAAACAAGCAAGATTTCTGGCTCTCACAGACCTGTAAATTCTTCTTTAAGAGGCTCCTCTGTCCTCCACTCGTTACTAACATACATGTATCTCTGTACCAGACCTATCATACTAACATACATGTATCTCTGTACGAGACCTATCATATCTAACATCAAATCAAATCAAATCAAATTTTATTTGTCACATACACATGGTTAGCAGATGTTAATGCGAGTGTAGCGAAATGCTTGTGCTTCTAGTTCCGACAATGCAGTAATAACGAACAAGTAATCTAACTAACAATTCCAAAAAAAACTACTGTCTTATACACAGTGTAAGGGGATAAAGAATATGTACATACATGTATCTCTGTACCAGACCTATCATACTAACATACATGTATCTCTGTACCCGACCTATCTCTGTACCAGACCTATCATACTAACATACATGTATCTCCGTACCCGACCTATCTCTGTACCAGACCGATCATACTAACATACATGTATCTCTGTACCAGACCTATCATACTAACATACATGTATCTCTGTACCCGACCTATCTCTGTACCAGACCTATCATACTAACATACATGTATCTCCGTACCCGACCTATCTCTGTACCAGACCGATCATACTAACATACATGTATCTCTGTACCAGACCTATCATACTAACATACATGTATCTCTGTACCAGACCTATCATACTCAGATACACGTATCTCTGTACCAGACCTATCATACTAACATACATGTATATCTGTACCAGACCTATCATACTAACATACATGTATCTCTGTACCAGACCTATCTCTGTACCAGACCTATCATACTAACATACATGTATCTATGTACCTGACCTATCATACTAACATACATGTATCTCTGTACCAGACCTATCATACTAACATACATGTATCTCTGTACCAGACCTATCTCTGTACCAGACCGATCATACTAACATACATGTATCTCTGTACCAGACCTATCATACTAACATACATGCATCTCTGTACCAGACCGATCATACTAACATTCATGTATCTATGTACCAGACCTATCATACTAACATACATGTATCTCTGTACCAGACCTATCTCTGTACCAGACCTATCATACTAACATACATGTATCTATGTACCAGACCTATCATACTAACATACATGTATCTCTGTACCAGACCTATCATACTAACATACATGTATCTCTGTACCAGACCTATCTCTGTACCAGACCGATCATACTAACATACATGCATCTCTGTACCAGACCTATCATACTAACATACATGCATCTCTGTACCAGACCTATCATACTAACATACATGTATCTCTGTACCAGACCTATCTCTGTACCAGACCGATCATACTAACATACATGCATCTCTGTACCAGACCTATCATACTAACATACATGCATCTCTGTACCAGACCGATCATACTAACATTCATGTATCTATGTACCAGACCTATCATACTAACATTCATGTATCTATGTACCAGACCTATCATACTAAGATACATGTATCTCTGTACCAGACCTATCATACTAACATACATGTATCTCTACCAGACCTATCTATTGTATAGGTCTATTGTAACATGTATACATGTCTAGATGTTGGAGGAAACATCACAGGGACACAGTATAAGTGTAGGAAAACACTACTGGTAACAGTAGTACCTGCTTATTGGCACTCCTCAATGAGGAGAGGAGGAGGTGACTGCAGAGAAGGATCCGAGTTGAACTGCTAATACATGTATTTACAGTGATGGGGGAAATTATAACATACCTACATTTAACTTTTAATTTATCTTTAAAGAGTAAATGTATTAGAGGACTTACTTTTGCATTCTACACTGAGATGTAATATACGTAATATATGTAGTATACACTAGGGGCGGCTGGTAGCCTAGTGGTTAGAGTGGAGGGGCGGCAGGTAGCCTAGTGGTTAGAGTGGAGGGGCGGCAGGTTGGTGTTGGAGTGTTGGACTAGTAACTGGAAGATTGCAAGATTGAATCACCGAACTGACAAGGTAAAAATCTGTCGTTCTGCCCCTGAACAAGGCAGTTAACCCACTGTTCCTAGGCCGTCATTGAAAATAAGATTTTGTTCTTTACTGACTTGCCTAGTAAAATAAAAATGAATATTGAATAGAGTAAGCTATTCTGGTGAAGCTATACAGTACAGAAAGACTCACAAATATGTTTTCTGTTAAAGTATTTATGCAAATAGCCTACATAATGGTAAGTAGTCTTCTCTACATCTACCACCAATTTAGGCAGATTTGTCCACATTTGTTCACTATTGTTGTGTTTATTTCATTCCACTAGAGGGCCTGGTTGCACCCCAAAGAGAGAGTTAAGCTTTCCTCATGAACCAAAAGTGACTCGACTGTAAATATCACATTTGACGTCCATTACGCGCGACCGTGAAGACGAGCTCTTTTGTCGAGGAGAGCGCGCATTCGAGCACTTTGTTTATTATCGGCGACGCCACCGTGGGGAGCTATGATTAGAATTAGCACATCCGGGGAACCGATCCAGAAACGCTTCTATAGTTTGACTTGATGATTGACACACCGTCGTCTACGGCGCATACCTTCATACCTTCGCCCTGACAGGTAGTCGACTGTGCTGTGACAATGTCGGAGGTCTGACGGTAAGACTCTCACATAAATAACGATATACATTTCACACAATTATGTTTCTTAAACAGTTTTTTACGTTTTTTAAGGAGTTTTTTTTTTTTTTACTATTGAAACTTGAGGCATAAATATTATTTTCCTGAAATATTATTTTTGTCGGTCAGAAATATGATCTGTGCCTGCTTTTATCTTGACTGTAAATTATAACAAACGTATGATTGTGTTATTGTTAAATATAGATCAGGCTGATCCAAATGTCCCTCTCTGTGGTCAGTTAAAAGATGTAAATAGTGGTGTCTTCAAAATAATGGTTTTGAACTTTATTCTAGCTTACAGTCTCAAAGAACAGCTGTCTGAAATGGGCTCTGGTAAAATGTATGGTTTTGAACTTTATTCTAGCTTACAGTCTCAAAGAACAGCTGTCTGAAATGGGCTCTGGTAAAATGTATGGTTTTGAACTTTATTCTAGCTTACAGTCTCAAAGAACAGCTGTCTGAAATGGGCTCTGGTAAAATGTATGGTTTTGAACTTTATTCTAGTTTACAGTCTCAAAGAACAGCTGTCTGAAATGGGCTCTGGTAAAATGTATGGTTTTGAACTTTATTCTAGCTTACAGTCTCAAAGAACAGCTGTCTGAAATGGGCTCTGGTAAAATGTATGGTTTTGAACTTTATTCTAGCTTACAGTCTCAAAGAACAGCTGTCTGAAATGGGCTCTGGTAAAATGTATGGTTTTGAACTTTATTCTAGCTTACAGTCTCAAAGAACAGCTGTCTGAAATGGGCTCTGGTAAAATGTATGGTTTTGAACTTTATTCTAGCTTACAGTCTCAAAGAACAGCTGTCTGAAATGGGCTCTGGTAAAATGTATGGTTTTGAACTTTATTCTAGCTTACAGTCTCAAAGAACAGCTGTCTGAAATGGGCTCTGGTAAAATGTATGGTTTTGAACTTTATTCTAGCTTACAGTCTCAAAGAACAGCTGTCTGAAATGGGCTCTGGTAAAATGTATGGTTTTGAACTTTATTCTAGCTTACAGTCTCAAAGAACAGCTGTCTGAAATGGGCTCTGGTAAAATGTATGGTTTTGAACTTTATTCTAGCTTACAGTCTCAAAGAACAGCTGTCTGAAATGGGCTCTGGTAAAATGTATGGTTTTGAACTTTATTCTAGCTTACAGTCTCAAAGAACAGCTGTCTGAAATGGGCTCTGGTAAAATGTATGGTTTGAACTTTATTCTAGCTTACAGTCTCAAAGAACAGCTGTCTGAAATGGGCTCTGGTAAAATGTATGGTTTTGAACTTTATTCTAGTTTACAGTCTCAAAGAACAGCTGTCTGAAATGGGCTCTGGTAAAATGTATGGTTTTGAACTTTATTCTAGCTTACAGTCTCAAAGAACAGCTGTCTGAAATGGGCTCTGGTAAAATGTATGGTTTTGAACTTTATTCTAGCTTACAGTCTCAAAGAACAGCTGTCTGAAATGGGCTCTGGTAAAATGTATGGTTTTGAACTTTATTCTAGCTTACAGTCTCAAAGAACAGCTGTCTGAAATGGGCTCTGGTAAAATGTATGGTTTTGAACTTTATTCTAGCTTACAGTCTCAAAGAACAGCTGTCTGAAATGGGCTCTGGTAAAATGTATGGTTTTGAACTTTATTCTAGCTTACAGTCTCAAAGAACAGCTGTCTGAAATGGGCTCTGGTAAAATGTCCTGTTAACCGTTTGAAAAGTCTGTCAATTATTAGACTAACTGAAATGATGGTTTAGTAATATTGTCAGTTTGTGCTGCAGAAGTAGTCTACATACAAAAAAAATGACTCTTTTTTGGGGGGGAAATACTTAGGTGTAGAGTGTATCTGTGTCAAACAATTGTGAAGACAACTGAAACACAGTACAAGTGTGTCACGACATGTTATACTACTAGTCTTTACAAACAAATATTGCAGTTAAAAATATTGCAGTTTTGAAACTGCAGTAAAGTGCAGTAACTGCCTGTGGTATTTTGGACTCAGTAATTACAGAATAACCTCACTGTACTGCAGTTATACCGCACTGCAAAAGCAGTAAAACACTGCAAAATTACTGTAGTAAATAAAACAAAATAGTGGTATTTTTGATGCAGCATTAGCAGCGTACTGAAGTTATACTTCATTGTACTGAAGTTATACTTCATTGTACTGAAGTTATACTTCATTGTACTGCAGTTATACTTCATTGTACTGCAGTGATACTTCATTGTACTGAAGTTATACTTCATTGTACTGAAGTTATACTTCATTGTACTGAAGTTATACTTCATTGTACTGAAGTTATACTTCATTGTACTGAAGTTATACTTCATTGTACTGAAGTTATACTTCATTGTACTGAAGTTATACTTCATTGTACTGCAGTGATACTTCATTGTACTGAAGTTATACTTCGTTGTACTGAAGTTATACTTCATTGTACTGAAGTTATACTTCGTTGTACTGAAGTTATACTTCGTTGTACTGAAGTTATACTTCATTGTACTGCAGTTATACTTCATTGTACTGCAGTGATACTTCATTGTACTGAAGTTATACTTCATTGTACTGAAGTTATACTTCATTGTACTGAAGTTATACTTCATTGTACTGCAGTTATACTTCATTGTACTGAAGTTATACTTCATTGTACTGCAGTTATACTTCAAATCAAATTTTATTTGTCACGTACACATGGTTAGCAGATGTTAATGCGAGTGTAGCGAAATGCTTGTGCTTCTAGTTCCGACAATGCAGTAATAACCAACGAGTAATCTAACCTAACAATTCCAAAACTACTACCTTATACACACAAGTGTAAAGGGATAAAGAATATGTACATAAAGATATATGAATGAGTGATGGTACAGAGGCAAGATACAGTAGATGATATCGAGTACAGTATATACATATGAGATGAGTATGTAAACAAAGTGGCATAGTTTAAAGTGGCTAGTGATACATGTATTACATAAAGATGCAGTAGATGATATAGAGTACAGTATATACGTATACATATGAGATAAATAATGTAGGGTATGTAAACATTATATTATGTATATTAAGTTATATTAAGTTGTTTAAAGTGGCTAGTGATATATTTTACATACATTCCCATCAATTCCCATTATTAAAGTGGCTGGAGTTGAGTCAGTGTGTTGGCAGCAGCCACTCAATGTTAGTGGTGGCTGTTTAACAGTCTGATGGCCTTGAGATAGAAGCTGTTTTTCAGTCTCTCGGTCCCAGCTTTGATGCACCTGTACTGACCTCGCCTTCTGGATGATAGCGGGGTGAACAGGCAGTGGCTCGGGTGGTTGTTGTCCTTGATGATCTTTATGGCCTTCCTGTGACATCGGGTGGTGTAGGTGTCCTGGAGGGCAGGTAGTTTGCCCCCGGTGATGCGTTGTGCAGACCTCACTACCCTCTGGAGAGCCTTACGGTTGTGGGCGGAGCAGTTGCCGTACCAGGCGGTGATACAGCCCGACAGGATGCTCTCGATTGTGCATCTGTAGAAGTTTGTGAGTGCTTTTGGGGACAAGCCAAATTTCTTCAGCCTCCTGAGGTTGAAGAGGCGCTGCTGCGCCTTCTTCACGATGCTGTCTGTGTGGGTGGACCAATTCAGTTTGTCTGTGATGTGTACGCCGAGGAACTTAAAACTTACTACCCTCTCCACTACTGTTCCATCGATGTGGATAGGGGGTGTTCCCTCTGCTGTTTCCTGAAGTCCACAATCATCTCCTTAGTTTTGTTGACGTTGAGTGTGAGGTTATTTTCCTGACACCACACTCCGAGGGCCCTCACCTCCTTCCTGTAGGCCGTCTCGTCGTTGTTGGTAATCAAGCCTACCACTGTTGTGTCGTCCGCAAACTTGATGATTGAGTTGGAGGCGTGCGTGGCCACGCAGTCATGGGTGAACAGGGAGTACAGGAGAGGGCTCAGGACGCACCCTTGTGGGGCCCCAGTGTTGAGGATCAGCGGGGTGGAGATGTTGTTACCTACCCTCACCACCTGGGGCCGGCCTGTCAGGAAGTGCAGTACCCAGTTGCACAGGGCGGGGTCGATACCCAGGGTCTCGAGCTTGATGACGAGTTTGGAGGGTACTATGGTGTTAAATGCTGAGCTGTAGTCGATGAGCAGCATTCTCACATAGGTATTCCTCTTGTCCAGATGGGTTAGGACAGTGTGCAGTGTGGTTGAGATTGCATCGTCTGTGGACCTATTTGGGTGGTAAGCAAATTGGAGTGGGTCTAGGGTGTCAGGTAGGGTGGAGGTGATATGGTCCTTGACTAGTCTCTCAAAGCACTGAAGTTCTACTTCGTTGTACTGAAGTTATACTTCATTGTACTGCAGTTATACTTCATTGTACTGAAGTTATACTTCATTGTACTGCAGTTATACTTCATTGTACTGCAGTTATACTGCACTCTGATTGCCATCTTTGTTTTTTTGTAATGGACTCTTCAGCTATTTGGCAAATGTCATACCACATATTTGGATTGGCAGTATTTACAATACCCTCTTTGATGACACCATGACTTCAACATGCCACAGAGGGAACACAGAGTCCACTGAGCTGTGGTATCTGATTTGTATTTGTTTTGTATTTAGGGTTTACCCACCTATTGTTTTTTTTTTACCACCAACATCCCAGAGTTCCACATGCCATGGACTGAACTGAGTACACTGATTGGTCATTGAGTTGTGAAGTCTGACAGACAGACAGGAAGGAGTTACATGTATTTACTTTAGTACCCAATGAATCCTTCTGATTATGGATTATGACTCACAGAGACAAGAAGACAACTTTTTCCCAGCGTGCCTCATGGAACGATACCAGGAAGACTTAGCTGGTCTGGACCCTGTCTTTCTAGAGGAGGAGGAATGGGATCTGTACAACTCCCTCTCGGCTCTGTCCCTGCCCAGTCCCCAACCCCGCTCCCCTCTCTGGTCCCAGGCCAGAGGCAATGAGAGCTCCGATGACCCTACCACCCAGGGGGTGGGTGGAGGGGTCCCCAACCCAAATTCCTACCTGAGACCCAGGTATGTTGAATGGTTTTAATATCCTCCTGCCATGTACAAGGCCAGCAGGTTGCCCTAGTGGTTAGGAGCATTGGGCCAGTAACCGAAAGGTCACTTGTTGAAATCCCAGAGCCCCTTATTTGAAAAATCTGTTGATATGCCCTTGAGCAAACCACTTAACCATAATTGCTCTATAATCGCTGATCCCTGGCTCTGACACCATTCTCAGGGGGAGTGGGATATGCAAATAAAACACATTTCCAATACGTACATGTGTGAAAAAGGACAAATGTAAGCATCTAATTATTATATGAAAATTAGCTGTGTTAACTGTATCTGATAACATTCATGAACTTTTCTGATTTATATTTGTTTTGTACTGTATATAATCCCTGTCAAATAAACTTCATGAAATAAATCATAAAACACTTTTTTTTTTTCTCAAACATATACAGGACGCAGGAGACAGAGGTCCTCCTGAGAGGAGCAGCCCTCCTGCCTCCTCCAGTACCCCCTCGGAGGAGAACCTCCAGTGCTGCTCTGCTGACTAATGCTCAGAAGAGGTTCTCCTGTGATCTGACTGTACCCACTATCAGACTGAACCGCTTTAATACAGCCACATATAGTCATGTGAGTATCACTGTGTTGGCCCTCGAAAAAACCTCAAGAGGGTCTTTAAATAAAAGTCAAAGATAAAAAAAAAACTAGCGTTCTGGGCGATGGGGATTTAGTTCACTGGAAACAAAGATATCTATGTGGAGATGGAGGAAAGTTGTTAAAGATCCAATGCAGCCATTTAAATAAATAAAAATATCAATATCAAATCATTTCTGGGTAACAATTAAGTACCTTTACTATGATTGTTTTCAATTAAAATTGTTAAAACATTTTAAAAAAGGGAACCAAAAAAGTTTCTTAGCAAAAAAGAGCAATTTCTCAAGCAATAATTTTGCTAGGACTGTCTGGGAATGGTCTGAGTAGGAAGGGGAAAATTGAAAACTATCTGTAATTGGCAGAGAGGTTTGGAACTATCTCTCTTATTGGTCTATTAAAACTCCATCCATCCAAACAGGCTGAAATTTCAGGCATTCTTTTCACACAGCTCCTACACTAAAAAAGCACAATTCACAATTTCACAGAATTATTCGAAACTCAATAGTTTAGAAATAAATATAAAACACGGGAAAAATCAAATTTTATGACTACATTGGACCTTTAACAGTAAGTGTTATTTGAGTTAAATGCGGTTTTAATTTTTGTATTTTGTCGTGGGTTCGATTCCTGCTGGGGTCACATACTAAAAATGTATGCCCTCACTGTATACTGTAAGTCGCTTTGGATAAATTCTTTGAATAAAAGCTTCTACTGAGTTGGATATACAGTATTGTATATTTTTAGCTGGATACCTGGCGCATCAAACTGATAGACACTCCACAAGGAAGCACCAAACAACTGGCTTCTCTCTGCATGTTGACGTCCAAGTAAGAAACACATCCCTTTCAGATGTTTGAATAACAATCCAATGAGTCGTTTTTCTTAACATTCAAGATGAGACACGAACCATGGAAACGTCTTTGCGTTTGCCACTCTTTCAAAGTTTCTCCTTGAGAAACGCAGAAATTATCCCATAGCCGTTGTACTTTCATAAAAATAAAAGGTCTCTCCGTCTCTCTCCGTCTCTCTCCGTCAGACTGTTGTCTAGGTACCCCCACACTGACCAGGTGTCTAACTCAGGGGTGGTGTGGGGGCGTGTGTCACCTATCCACCCTTCCTTACTGCAGGAGGCTGAGATCACCGTCAATGTGTCAACTCCCTGGGTCCTTCACCAATTACCCATTCACACCATGTGTAAGTAAGACACACAGCTAACACATATGTATACTGCTGTAACTTAATTTCTGTTCACGTTTAAGTGTATCGGCAATCAAAATTGTCTAAAAGGATATGGGAGATGTAATGGTTTATTCCCAGACGTATTGCTGTATTTTTCATCCTTTGTTACGTTAAAGTGTCTTTAGAAAAAGGGAGAGGTTTGAATATGCTTCTACACCTGCATTGCTTGCTGTTTGGTGTTTCTGGCTGGGTTTCTGTACAGCACTTTGAGATATCAGCTGATTTAAAAAGGGCTTTATAAATACATTTGATTTGAATTTGACATACATACATATATACATACATACATACGTACATACATACATACATACATACATACATACATACATACATACATACATACATACATATATACATACATACATACGTACATACATTTTTGGGGGACTGTGACTAGAGTTGTTGTTGGCCTTGACCACCTTGTTGACCTTGATCACCTTGTTGACCTTGACCACCTTGTTGACCTTGACCCCTTGTTGACCTTGACCACCTTGTTGAAATTGACCACCTTGTTGACCTTGACCACCTTGTTGACCTTGACCACCTTGTTGACCTTGACCACCTTGTTGACCTTGACCACCTTGTTGAAATTGACCACCTTGTTGGCCTTGACCACCTTGTTGGCCTTGACCACCTTGTTGACCTTGACCACCTTGTTCTCTCTCCTCCAGTGAACAAGACAGTCCAGACCCTGATAGATGAGATCTTGCTGCTCCTGGAACAGACTAACCCAAGAGACAGTGGATACTACCTCCTGAAGTTGTGTGATTCTGAAGAGTACCTCAGGAAGTAAGTATACCACTCCGCAAACATAACTCCAACCCAATCACCATTCCCTAGCCTCCCTGCGTTCATTCCCCTTCAAGGCTGGTTATACAGCTGGTCTATCGACACGTCTGTAGACTGTTGTCGCCGTGACATCGTGAACATTCTGTTGTCGCCGTGACATCGTGAACATTCTGTTGTCGCCGTGACATCGTGAACATTCTGTTGCCGCCGTGACATCGTGAACATTCTGTTGTCGCCGTGACATCGTGAACATTCTGTTGTCGCCGTGACATCGTGAACATTCTGTTGTCGCCGTGACATCGTGAACATTCTGTTGTCGCCGTGACATCGTGAACATTCTGTTGTCGTCCCGACATCGTTATGAAAAAAGTATAGACACAGAAACGACAGGCTGCATTAACAGCCTGGTGGTCCAAAATAGCATAGCTGGTGTATTTTAACAGCAGCCCATGCTTTTAAACATGAATTTACTAGATATCAATCTAGCAACAACTCAAATAAACTTTCTAGACAATGTTGTGGTCCATTTCAAGCTTGTTAGCTACCTACATAGCTAGCTGGCTAGCCAGTTCAAATAAGGACCATATCATAGCTGACAATGTCTTAACTTTACCAAATGTGTATTTATTATTAGAGGAAAATAAACTCACAACACGATAATTATTTACAAGTTAATGTCGAGCTAACAGAAAATATCTTATGGTTGTGAGTGTGACGAAATAAAAGCAGTGCATTCTGCTGGAGAATCGTATATACGTTTTTTTTTGTCAGTCGGGTAACCATGACAACGGAGACAGATCTGTCCCGTCTATAGACGTTCCACCGGAGTATAAAAATGTAAATGTGGTTTTGACCAGCGACATTTGTAGCGTTCTAATTGTCTCGATATTGTCGTTTATAAACCAGCCTTTACCCTCTCTAGCCCTCAGGCAACTCTA
>NC_056447.1:52623357-52635857 GCF_018296145.1 Oncorhynchus tshawytscha | reverse complement strand
GGATTAAACCTGTAGCACTGGTACAAAATCTGCATATAACGTATAGCACTAAATGCAGTAATATAAATACTGTTGATTCCTAAAGCACTGATACTAAATCTGGATTTAATGTATAGCACTAAATACAGTAGTATAAATACTGTTGATTCCTAAATCACTGGCTGTACATGTTGACATTATACCACATTCACAGAAAAATTCTTTACTCTGACGGTTTCATTGTGAAAAATGCAAAGTCATGTTTCCTTGTTTGTTGTTCTCCTCCAGGACCATTTGGAAATGTACGAGTGTGAGACCTGTAAGTCCCATTATTAAGGAAGTCTATGAGATACGCTTGAGCTCACACCAAGCATGCTGTAAAACAGAGGTTGAAGGTGAACCTACGTCTGAGAACATGCAGTGTGAAAAAAGCTATTGTTTGCTGAGTGCTTGGCTGCAAACACTTGAATGGTTTCATGTGTAGACTATTGTAGTTTATTTAACAAACCAGATTTCCATATGTGACTGATTTTGGATGAACCCTCTGATGTTCTTGTATGTCTATTGTTCTATACCTGTAGTCTGGTGTTAGTCTGGTGTTCTATACCTGTAGTCTGGTGTTAGTCTGGTGTTCTATACCTGTAGTCTGGTGTTAGTCTGGTGTTCTATACCTGTAGTCTGGTGTTCTATACCTGTAGTCTGGTGTTCTATACCTGTAGTCTGGTGTTCTATACCTGTAGTCTGGTGTTCTATACCTGTAGTCTGGTGTTCTATACCTGTAGTCTGGTGTTCTATACCTGTAGTCTGGTGTTCTATACCTGTAGTCTGCTGATCTATACCTGTAGTCTGGTGTTCTATACCTGTAGTCTGGTGTTCTATAACTGTAGTCTGGTGTTCTATACCTGTAGTCTGTTCTATAACTAGTCTGTTGTTCTATACCTGTAGTCTGGTGTTCTATACCTGTAGTCTGGTGTTCTATACCTGTAGTCTGGTGTTCTATAACTGTAGTCTGGTGTTCTATACCTGTAGTCTGGTGTTCTATAACTGTAGTCTGGTGTTCTATACCTGTAGTCTGTTCTATAACTAGTCTGTTGTTCTATACCTGTAGTCTGGTGTTCTATACCTGTAGTCTGGTGTTCTATACCTGTAGTCTGGTGTTCTATACCTGTAGTCTGGTGTTCTATACCTGTAGTCTGGTGTTCTATACCTGTAGTCTGGTGTTCTATATCTGTAGTCTGGTGTTCTATACCTGTAGTCTGGTGTTCTATACCTGTAGTCTGGTGTTCTATACCTGTAGTCTGTGCTATAACTGTAGTCTGTTGTTCTATACCTGTAGTCTGTTCTATAACTAGTCTGTTGTTCTATACATGTAGTCTGGTATTCTATAACTGTAGTCTGGTGTTCTATAACTGTAGTCTGGTGTTCTATACCTGTAATCTGGTGTTCTATACCTGTAGTCTGTTCTATAACTAGTCTGTTGTTCTATACCTGTAGTCTGGTGTTCTATACCTGTAGTCTGGTGTTCTATAACTGTAGCCTGGTGTTCTATACCTGTAATCTGGTGTTCTATAACTAGTCTGTTGTTCTATAACTGTAGTCTGTTCTATACCTGTAGTCTGGTGTTCTATATCTGTAGTCTGGTGTTCTATAACTTTAGTCTGTTGTTCTATATCTGTAGTCTGGTGTTCTATAACTAGTCTGTTGTTCTATAACTGTAGTCTGGTGTTCTATACCTGTAGTCTGGTGTTCTATAACTGTAGCCTGGTGTTCTATACCTGTAATCTGGTGTTCTATACCTGTAGTCTGGTGTTCTATAACTAGTCTGGTGTTCTATACCTGTAGTCTGGTGTTCTATAACTGTAGTCTGTTCTATACCTGTAGTCTGGTGTTCTATACCTGTAGTCTGTTGTTCTATAACTGTAGTCTGTTCTATACCTGTAGTCTGGTGTTCTATACCTGTAGTCTGTTGTTCTATACCTGTAGTCTGGTGTTCTATACCTGTAGTCTGGTGTTCTATACCTGTAGTCTGGTGTTCTATACCTGTAGTCTGGTGTTCTATAACTGTGGTCTGGTGTTCTATACCTGTAGTCTGGTGTTCTATACCTGTAGTCTGGTGTTCTATACCTGTAGTCTGTGCTATGTCTGTTGTTCTATACCTGTAGTCTGTTCTATAACTAGTCTGTTGTTCTATACATGTAGTCTGGTATTCTATAACTGTAATCTGGTGTTCTATAACTAGTCTGCTGTTCTATACCTGTAGTCTGGTGTTCTATAACTAATCTGGTGTTCTATAACTGTAGTCTGGTGTTCTATAACTGTAGTCTGGTGTTCTATACCTGTAGTCTGGTGTTCTATACCTGTAGTCTGGTGTTCTATAACTGTAGTCTGGTCTTCTATACCTGTAGTCTGGTGTTCTATATCTGTAGTCTGTTCTATAACTAGTCTGTTGTTCTATACCTGTAGTCTGGTGTTCTATACCTGTAGTCTGGTGTTCTATACCTGTAGTCTGGTGTTCTATACCTGTAGTCTGGTGTTCTATAACTGTAGTCTGGTCTTCTATACCTGTAGTCTGGTGTTCTATATCTGTAGTCTGGTGTTCTATACCTGTAGTCTGGTGTTCTATACCTGTAGTCTGTTCTATAACTAGTCTGGTGTTCTATACCTGTAGTCTGGTGTTCTATACCTGTAGTCTGGTGTTCTATACCTGTAGTCTGGTGTTCTATACCTGTAGTCTGGTGTTCTATAACTGTGGTCTGGTGTTCTATACCTGTAGTCTGGTGTTCTATACATGTAGTCTGATGTTCTATACCTGTAGTCTGGTGTTCTATACCTGTAGTCTGGTGTTCTATACCTGTAGTGTGTGCTATAACTGTAGTCTGTTGTTCTATACCTGTAGTCTGTTCTATAACTAGTCTGTTGTTCTATACATGTAGTCTGGTATTCTATAACTGTAGTCTGGTGTTCTATACCTGTAGTCTGTTCTATAACTAGTCTGTTGTTCTATACCTGTAGTCTGTTCTATAACTAGTCTGTTGTTCTATACATGTAGTCTGGTATTCTATAACTGTAGTCTGGTGTTCTATAACTGTAGTCTGGTGTTCTATACCTGTAGTCTGGTGTTCTATACCTGTAGTCTGGTGTTCTATAACTGTAGTCTGGTGTTCTATACATGTAGTCTGTTCTATAACTAGTCTGTTGTTCTATACCTGTAGTCTGGTGTTCTATACCTGTAGTCTGGTGTTCTATACCTGTAGTCTGGTGTTCTATAACTGTAGTCTGGTGTTCTATACCTGTAGTCTGGTGTTCTATACCTGTAGTCTGGTGTTCTATACCTGTAGTCTGTTCTATACCTGTAGTCTGTTCTATACCTGTAGTCTGGTGTTCTATACCTGTAGTCTGGTGTTCTATACCTGTAGTCTGGTGTTCTGTAACTGTAGTCTGGTCTTCTATACCTGTAGTCTGGTGTTCTATACCTGTAGTCTGGTGTTCTATATCTGTAGTCTGGTGTTCTATACCTGTAGTCTGGTGTTCTATACCTGTAGTCTGTTGTTCTATACATGTAGTCTGGTATTCTATAACTGTAATCTGGTGTTCTATAACTAGTCTGCTGTTCTATACCTGTAGTCTGGTGTTCTATAACTAATCTGGTGTTCTATAACTGTAGTCTGTTGTTCTATAACTGTAGTCTGTTCTATACCTGTAGTCTGGTGTTCTATACCTGTAGTCTGTTGTTCTATACCTATAGTCTGGTGTTCTATAACTGTAGTCTGGTGTTCTATACCTGTAGCCTGGTGTTCTATACCTGTAGTCTGGTGTTCTATAACTGTAGTCTGTTCTATACCTGTAGTCTGGTGTTCTATACCTGTAGTCTGGTGTTCTATAACTGTAGTCTGTTGTTCTATACCTGTAGTCTGGTGTTCTATACATGTAGTCTTGTGTTCTATGCCTGTAGTCTGGTGTTCTATACCTGTAGTCTGGTGTTCTATAACTTTAGTCTGTTGTTCTATATCTGTAGTCTGGTGTTCTATAACTAGTCTGTTGTTCTATAACTGTAGTCTGGTGTTCTATACCTGTAGTCTGGTGTTCTATAACTGTAGCCTGGTGTTCTATACCTGTAATCTGGTGTTCTATACCTGTAGTCTGGTGTTCTATAACTAGTCTGGTGTTCTATACCTGTAGTCTGGTGTTCTATAACTGTAGTCTGTTCTATACCTGTAGTCTGGTGTTCTATACCTGTAGTCTGTTGTTCTATAACTGTAGTCTGTTCTATACCTGTAGTCTGGTGTTCTATACCTGTAGTCTGTTGTTCTATACCTGTAGTCTGATGTTCTATAACTGTATTCTGGTGTTCTATAACTAGTCTGGTGTTCTATACCTGTAGTCTGGTGTTCTATACCTGTAGTCTGGTGTTCTATAACTGTAGTCTGGTGTTCTATACCTGTAGTCTGGTGTTCTATAACTGTAGTCTGTTCTATACCTGTAGTCTGGTGTTCTATACCTGTAGTCTGGTGTTCTATAACTTTAGTCTGTTGTTCTATATCTGTAGTCTGGTGTTCTATAACTAGTCTGTTGTTCTATAACTGTAGTCTGGTGTTCTATACCTGTAGTCTGGTGTTCTATAACTGTAGCCTGGTGTTCTATACCTGTAATCTGGTGTTCTATACCTGTAGTCTGGTGTTCTATAACTAGTCTGGTGTTCTATACCTGTAGTCTGGTGTTCTATAACTGTAGTCTGTTCTATACCTGTAGTCTGGTGTTCTATACCTGTAGTCTGTTGTTCTATAACTGTAGTCTGTTCTATACCTGTAGTCTGGTGTTCTATACCTGTAGTCTGTTGTTCTATACTTGTAGTCTGGTGTTCTATACCTGTAGTCTGGTGTTCTATACCTGTAGTCTGGTGTTCTATAACTGTGGTCTGGTGTTCTATACCTGTAGTCTGGTGTTCTATACCTGTAGTCTGGTGTTCTATACCTGTAGTCTGTGCTATGTCTGTTGTTCTATACCTGTAGTCTGTTCTATAACTAGTCTGTTGTTCTATACATGTAGTCTGGTATTCTATAACTGTAATCTGGTGTTCTATAACTAGTCTGCTGTTCTATACCTGTAGTCTGGTGTTCTATAACTAATCTGGTGTTCTATAACTGTAGTCTGGTGTTCTATAACTGTAGTCTGGTGTTCTATACCTGTAGTCTGGTGTTCTATAACTGTAGTCTGGTGTTCTATAACTGTAGTCTGGTCTTCTATACCTGTAGTCTGGTGTTCTATATCTGTAGTCTGTTCTATAACTAGTCTGTTGTTCTATACCTGTAGTCTGGTGTTCTATACCTGTAGTCTGGTGTTCTATACCTGTAGTCTGGTGTTCTATACCTGTAGTCTGGTGTTCTATAACTGTAGTCTGGTCTTCTATACCTGTAGTCTGGTGTTCTATATCTGTAGTCTGGTGTTCTATACCTGTAGTCTGGTGTTCTATACCTGTAGTCTGTTCTATAACTAGTCTGTTGTTCTATACCTGTAGTCTGGTGTTCTATACCTGTAGTCTGGTGTTCTATACCTGTAGTCTGGTGTTCTATACCTGTAGTCTGGTATTCTATAACTGTAGTCTGGTGTTCTATAACTGTAGTCTGGTGTTCTATACCTGTAATCTGGTGTTCTATACCTGTAGTCTGTTCTATAACTAGTCTGTTGTTCTATACATGTAGTCTGGTATTCTATAACTGTAGTCTGGTGTTCTATAACTGTAGTCTGGTGTTCTATACCTGTAGTCTGGTGTTCTATACCTGTAGTCTGGTGTTCTATAACTGTAGTCTGGTGTTCTATACCTGTAGTCTGTTCTATAACTAGTCTGTTGTTCTATACCTGTAGTCTGGTGTTCTATACCTGTAGTCTGGTGTTCTATACCTGTAGTCTGGTGTTCTATAACTGTAGTCTGGTGTTCTATACCTGTAGTCTGGTGTTCTATACCTGTAGTCTGGTGTTCTATACCTGTAGTCTGGTGTTCTATACCTGTAGTCTGGTGTTCTATACCTGTAGTCTGGTGTTCTATACCTGTAGTCTGGTGTTCTATACCTGTAGTCTGGTGTTCTGTAACTGTAGTCTGGTCTTCTATACCTGTAGTCTGGTGTTCTATACCTGTAGTCTGGTGTTCTATATCTGTAGTCTGGTGTTCTATACCTGTAGTCTGGTGTTCTATACCTGTAGTCTGTTGTTCTATACATGTAGTCTGGTATTCTATAACTGTAATTTGGTGTTCTATAACTAGTCTGCTGTTCTATACCTGTAGTCTGGTGTTCTATAACTAATCTGGTGTTCTATAACTGTAGTCTGTTGTTCTATAACTGTAGTCTGTTCTATACCTGTAGTCTGGTGTTCTATACCTGTAGTCTGTTGTTCTATACCTATAGTCTGGTGTTCTATAACTGTAGTCTGGTGTTCTATACCTGTAGCCTGGTGTTCTATACCTGTAGTCTGGTGTTCTATAACTGTAGTCTGTTCTATACCTGTAGTCTGGTGTTCTATACCTGTAGTCTGGTGTTCTATAACTGTAGTCTGTTGTTCTATACCTGTAGTCTGGTGTTCTATACATGTAGTCTTGTGTTCTATGCCTGTAGTCTGGTGTTCTATACCTGTAGTCTGGTGTTCTATAACTTTAGTCTGTTGTTCTATATCTGTAGTCTGGTGTTCTATAACTAGTCTGTTGTTCTATAACTGTAGTCTGGTGTTCTATACCTGTAGTCTGGTGTTCTATAACTGTAGCCTGGTGTTCTATACCTGTAATCTGGTGTTCTATACCTGTAGTCTGGTGTTCTATAACTAGTCTGGTGTTCTATACCTGTAGTCTGGTGTTCTATAACTGTAGTCTGTTCTATACCTGTAGTCTGGTGTTCTATACCTGTAGTCTGTTGTTCTATAACTGTAGTCTGTTCTATACCTGTAGTCTGGTGTTCTATACCTGTAGTCTGTTGTTCTATACTTGTAGTCTGATCTTCTATAACTGTATTCTGGTGTTCTATAACTAGTCTGGTGTTCTATACCTGTAGTCTGGTGTTCTATACCTGTAGTCTGGTGTTCTATACCTGTAGTCTGGTGTTCTATAACTGTAGTCTGTTGTTCTATACCTGAAGTCTGGTGTTCTATACCTGTAGTCTGGTGTTCTATAACTGTAGTCTGGTGTTTTATACCTGTAGTCTGGTGTTCTATACCTGTAGTCTGTTGTTCTATGCCTGTGGTCTGGTGTTCTATACCTGTAGTCTTGTGTTCTATACCTGTAGTCTGTTCTATACCTGTAGTCTGGTGTTCTATACCTGTAGTCTGATGTTCTATACCTGTAGTCTGGTGTTCTATAACTGTAGTCTGATGTTCTATAACTGTAGTCTGTTGTTCTATACCTGTAGTCTGGTGTTCTATACCTGTAGTCTGTTGTTCTATACTTGTAGTCTGATCTTCTATAACTGTATTCTGGTGTTCTATAACTAGTCTGGTGTTCTATACCTGTAGTCTGGTGTTCTATACCTGTAGTCTGGTGTTCTATACCTGTAGTCTGGTGTTCTATAACTGTAGTCTGTTGTTCTATACCTGTAGTCTGGTGTTCTATACCTGTAGTCTGGTGTTCTATAACTGTAGTCTGGTGTTTTATACCTGTAGTCTGGTGTTCTATACCTGTAGTCTGTTGTTCTATAACTGTAGTCTGGTGTTCTATACCTGTAGTCTGTTCTATAACTAGTCTGTTGTTCTATACCTGTAGTCTGGTGTTCTATACCTGTAGTCTGGTGTTCTATACCTGTAGTCTGGTGTTCTATAACTGTAGTCTGGTGTTCTATACCTGTAGTCTGGTGTTCTATACCTGTAGTCTGGTGTTCTATACCTGTAGTCTGTTCTATACCTGTAGTCTGTTCTATACCTGTAGTCTGGTGTTCTATACCTGTAGTCTGGTGTTCTATACCTGTAGTCTGGTGTTCTGTAACTGTAGTCTGGTCTTCTATACCTGTAGTCTGGTGTTCTATACCTGTAGTCTGGTGTTCTATATCTGTAGTCTGGTGTTCTATACCTGTAGTCTGGTGTTCTATACCTGTAGTCTGTTGTTCTATACATGTAGTCTGGTATTCTATAACTGTAATTTGGTGTTCTATAACTAGTCTGCTGTTCTATACCTGTAGTCTGGTGTTCTATAACTAATCTGGTGTTCTATAACTGTAGTCTGTTGTTCTATAACTGTAGTCTGTTCTATACCTGTAGTCTGGTGTTCTATACCTGTAGTCTGTTGTTCTATACCTATAGTCTGGTGTTCTATAACTGTAGTCTGGTGTTCTATACCTGTAGCCTGGTGTTCTATACCTGTAGTCTGGTGTTCTATAACTGTAGTCTGTTCTATACCTGTAGTCTGGTGTTCTATAACTGTAGTCTGGTGTTCTATAACTGTAGTCTGTTGTTCTATACCTGTAGTCTGGTGTTCTATACATGTAGTCTTGTGTTCTATGCCTGTAGTCTGGTGTTCTATACCTGTAGTCTGGTGTTCTATAACTTTAGTCTGTTGTTCTATATCTGTAGTCTGGTGTTCTATAACTAGTCTGTTGTTCTATAACTGTAGTCTGGTGTTCTATACCTGTAGTCTGGTGTTCTATAACTGTAGCCTGGTGTTCTATACCTGTAATCTGGTGTTCTATACCTGTAGTCTGGTGTTCTATAACTAGTCTGGTGTTCTATACCTGTAGTCTGGTGTTCTATAACTGTAGTCTGTTCTATACCTGTAGTCTGGTGTTCTATACCTGTAGTCTGTTGTTCTATAACTGTAGTCTGTTCTATACCTGTAGTCTGGTGTTCTATACCTGTAGTCTGTTGTTCTATACTTGTAGTCTGATCTTCTATAACTGTATTCTGGTGTTCTATAACTAGTCTGGTGTTCTATACCTGTAGTCTGGTGTTCTATACCTGTAGTCTGGTGTTCTATACCTGTAGTCTGGTGTTCTATAACTGTAGTCTGTTGTTCTATACCTGTAGTCTGGTGTTCTATACCTGTAGTCTGGTGTTCTATAACTAGTCTGGTGTTCTATACCTGTAGTCTGGTGTTCTATACCTGTAGTCTGGTGTTCTATAACTGTAGTCTGGTGTTTTATACCTGTAGTCTGGTGTTCTATACCTGTAGTCTGTTCTATACCTGTAGTCTGGTGTTCTATACCTGTAGTCTGATGTTCTATACCTGTAGTCTGTTGTTCTATAACTGTAGTCTGATGTTCTATAACTGTAGTCTGTTGTTCTATAACTGTAGTCTGGTGTTCTATAACTGTAGTCTGGTGTTCTATACCTGTAGTCTGTTGTTCTATACCTGTAGTCTGTTCTATAACTGTAGTCTGTTGTTCTATACCTGTAGTCTGGTGTTCTATACCTGTAGTCTGGTGTTCTATAACTGTAGTCTGTTGTTCTATAACTGTAGTCTGTTCTATAACTGTAGTCTGTTGTTCTATAACTGTAGTCTGTTGTTCTATAACTGTAGTCTCTTGTGTGTCTGTTGTTCTATACCTGTTGTCTGTTGTTCTATTCCTGTAGTCTGTTGTTCTATAACTGTTGTCTCTTGCGTGTCTGTTCTATACCTGTAGTCTGATGTTCTATACCTGTAGTCTGGTGTTCTATACCTGTAGTCTGTTGTTCTATAACTGTAGTCTGTTGTTCTATAGCGATGATGATGCTCCACCAGGCCCTGGGCAAACTGCTGCACGTTTTCTTTGACAACTTCAGCTCAGACTTCAGGGGCCAGGAGGTGTACCACAACCCTCCTGTCTGTGACGTAGACCACAGCTCTGACATCCTCCAGCTCAACGTCGCAGCGCTCTACAGGCTACAACCCAACTGGTTAAACAGGTATTACACGAGAGAGAGAGAGAGAGAGAGAGAGAGAGAGAGAGAGAGAGAGAGAGAGAGAGAGAGAGAGAGAGAGAGAGAGAGAGAGAGGTGGGTGAGAGAGAGAGAGAGAGAGAGAGAGGTGGGTGAGAGAGAGAGAGAGAGAGAGGTGGGTGAGAGAGAGAGAGAGAGAGAGAGAGGTGGGTGAGAGAGAGAGAGAGAGAGGTGGGTGAGAGAGAGAGAGAGAGAGAGAGGTGGGTGAGAGAGAGAGAGAGAGAGAGAGAGGTGGGTGAGAGAGAGAGAGAGAGGAGAGGTGGGTGAGTGAGAGAGAGAGAGAGAGAGGTGGGTGAGAGAGAGAGAGAGAGAGAGGTGGGTGAGAGAGAGAGAGAGAGAGAGAGAGAGGTGGGTGAGAGAGAGAGAGAGAGAGAGGTGGGTGGGTGAGAGAGAGAGAGAGAGAGGTGGGTGAGAGAGAGAGAGAGAGTGGGTGAGAGAGAGAGAGAGAGAGAGAGAGGTGGGTGAGAGAGAGAGGTGGGTGAGAGAGAGAGAGAGAGAGAGGTGGGTGAGAGAGAGAGAGAGAGAGAGTGGGTGGGAGAGAGAGAGAGAGAGAGAGTGGGTGAGAGAGAGAGAGAGAGAGAGAGAGTGGGTGAGAGAGAGAGAGAGAGAGGTGGGTGAGAGAGAGAGAGAGGTGGGTGAGAGAGAGAGTGAGAGAGTGGGTGAGAGAGAGAGAGAGAGAGAGTGGGTGAGAGAGAGAGATGTGTGGGTGAGAGAGAGAGAGAGAGAGAGAGGTGGGTGAGAGAGAGATGTGGGTGAGAGAGAGAGAGAGAGAGAGGTGGGTGAGAGAGAGAGAGAGAGACCTCAACCTATTGTAACTGAACATTGACTGTTTACACAGACCTTTTTACAGCTCTGACAAATCGGTGGATTCAACTAAAGTAGTCAAAACAGGCACATATCACAGTCATTGAAAGTGAAACCTTTCTCAAGTAGTGTGCTAGTCAGAGTGAAAGAAAAACAAAGACAACATTTCAGTGCTAGTACCTTTTTTGTTTTTTTTTAGTGCAGGAGGATGTAATCTGACTGGGTGTTCTGTTCCGTAAGGGTTTTGTCAAACACCACAATGCAACAATGGGTAGAGGAAGTGCAGTGAGGTCTAATGAATTTATTTTGGTCCTCCTCTTGTCTGTCGTTACCAGTTTTAATTACTTCTCCATTTCCTGTTCGCTGACGTATGGAGGGAAAGATATCTGCGAGACGGGCGTCTCCAAGAACATCAGCACAGCCTTGTCGCTTGGCAACAAGATTCAGTGTCACCGCATGTAAGGGACTCAGTTATTTACATGTTATTCTGGTTCCAACTTCACTTCCACTAAAATCAAGTCTCATTTCCTGCCGGGACTTTTCTTCTAGTTTTAGTCAATTTCACCCTTTTTTTAATTATGTAATTCCCCCCCCCCGTTTAGAATATAGAATATAAATGGATTCGGATATACTGTGTGTATATATATATATATATATATATATATCTGTGTGTTTTCAGGATGGTGTTCCCGAAACAGATCAAACAGCTACCTTATGAGTCCATGTTGACGATACGTCTCCAGGGGACGAAACAGGGCAAGTCTCCTGAACTGTTACGCTGGGCCGTCCTGCCTCTATACAGTAACAGGTAGGCTTTGTTCACCACATACAACGCTCTATCTATAACACACTGGTCCATCTATAACACACTGGTCCATCTATAACACACTGGTCCATCTATAACACACTGGTCTATCTATAATATCACTGGTCCATCTATAACACACTGGTCCATCTATAATATCACTGGTCCATCTATAACACACTGGTCCATCTATAACACACTGGTCCATCTATAACACACTGGTCCATCTATAACATCACTGGTCCATCTATAACACACTGGTCCATCTATAATATCACTGGTCCATCTATAATATCACTGGTCCATCTATAACACACTGGTCCATCTATAACACACTGGTCCATCTATATTATCACTGGTCCATCTATAACACACTGGTCCATCTATAACACACTGGTCCATCTATAACACACTGGTCTATCTATAACACACTGGTCCATCTATAACACACTGGTCCATCTATAACACACTGGTCCATCTATAACACACTGGTCCATCTATAATATCACTGGTCCATCTATAATATCACTGGTCCATCTATAACACACTGGTCCATCTATAATATCACTGGTCCATCTATAACACACTGGTCCATCTATAATATCACTGGTCCATCTATAACACACTGGTCCATCTATAATATCACTGGTCCATCTATAACACACTGGTCCATCTATCCATCTATACTGGTCACTGGTCCATCTATAACACACTGGTCCATCTATAACACACTGGTCCATCTATAACACACTGGTCCATCTATAATATCACTGGTCCATCTATAACACACTGGTCCATCTATAATATCACTGGTCCATCTATAACACACTGGTCCATCTATAACACACTGGTCCATCTATAACACACTGGTCCATCTATAACACACTGGTCCATCTATAACACACTGGTCCATCTATAACACACTGGTCCATCTATAACACACTGGTCCATCTATAACACACTGGTCCATCTATAACACACTGGTCCATCTATAACACACTGGTCCATCTATAACACACTGGTCCAT
>NC_056447.1:52553357-52618357 GCF_018296145.1 Oncorhynchus tshawytscha | reverse complement strand
GCTTATCCTGCCCAGGGTGTACCTGGCCTATCCTGCCCTGGGGTACCTGCCCTATCCTGTCCAGGGGGTGCCCTGTCCTGCCCTCCTGCCCTGGGTACCTGCCCTATCTGCCCAGGGGGTACCTGTCCTATCTGTCCTGGGGCCCTGCCCTGGCCCTATCTGCCCAGGGGGTACCTGGTCCTATCTGCCCTGGGGTCCTGCCCCTGCCCTGGCCCTATCTGTCCAGGGGGCCCTGGCCCTCTCCTGCCCTGTCCTGTCCTGCCCCCTGCCCTGCCCTGGCCCTGCCCTGCCCTGCCCTGTCCTGCCCTGCCCTGGCCCTGTCCTGCCCTGTCCTGCCCTCTGTCCTGGGGTGCCCTGGCCTATCTGCCCTGCCCTGGGGGTCCTGGTCTATCTGCCCTGGGGGTCCTGCTGGTCTATCTACAGGGGTAGCTGGTCTATAACAGGAACTTGCTGTGTCTATCTGTCAGGGGGTACCTGACCCCTATCTACAGAGCTGGTTCAGTAAGGTGCAGGCTGCCCTGGTCTACTGCTGTCTAGCACTGAGGGGAGCTGGAACACGAAAGCTGGTCTATCTCACGGGGGTAGCTGGTCTATCTGACACCGCAGGGGTCTGCTGGTCATCTGTTCACTGTCAACTAGGAAACACTTCATTCAAGTTTTTATACCACATGATGGACTAAAGGCTTTTGGGTATGCCAGTGGTTCTCAATCCAGGGGTCCCCAGGCGGTACCTGGCCTATCTACAGGGGGTACCTGGCCTATCTACAGGGGGTACCTGGCCTATCTACAGGGGGTACCTGGCCTATCTACAGGGGGTACCTGGTCTATCTACAGGGGGTACCTGGTCTATCTACAGGGGGTAGCTGGTCTATCTTCAGGGGGTACCTGATCTATCTACAGGGGGTACCTGGTCTATCTACAGGGGGTAGCTGGCCTATCTACAGGGGGTACCTGGTCTATCTACAGGGGGTAGCTGGTCTATCTACAGGGGGTACCTTGGATGACTCATAAGAACATAGTCCTAATGCGAAAGGGTACTTCGGTGAAGAGCAAAATGTGATTGGTGGTAGCTAGTAACCAGGAACGGTGTAGAACAGCAGGTCAAATGCTCTGTATAGATGTGGGTATTTATTTAAGTCTTCTATTGTGTCGTGCAGGATGTGTTGAAGAAAGACAAGTGGAAGATTGACAGCTTCTTCAAGAACGGGATCAGCTGTCGTCTACCGTTGGACCCTGCTGTCCTCGTGAAGGGAGTTCATTTGGAGGTAAGACAGAGATCTAAAAAGTCATTTTTCTCCCTTGACACAGGCAACATTTTATTAAAGGCAGTGTATACAGATGTCTAATGTTGAATGGATCCAGATTACCCTAACCCTAATCTTAATCCTAATCTTAATCCTATTACCCTAATCTTAATCCTAGGCCTGTAAATTCTATAAGTCCCACGCTGCTCCTCTGGGAATCTCCTTCATCAACACAGATCCTCTGGGCAGGAAAATCTCTGTCATCTGCAAGGTAACTCTCTCTCTCTCAGGCTATTTCAAAAGAAAAGTTTTGGATTTTAGACCTTAAAGATATATGGTTCCTTACCCTGACAGTAGTCTATGAGCCAGGAGAAACCGTAAACCAATTTTGCACTGTTGTCCCTATCTCTCCCATAGATTTTGGTTTAGCGGTGTGTCTGAAATTACTTGAAGTTAGTAGTGGCTAACTGCTAAGTCTGTATGTGTCCAGACAGGGGGTAACCTGCGGCAGGACATGCTGGTGCTGCAGATCGTGCGTGTGATGGACAAGGTTTGGCTGCAGGAGGGACTGGACATGAGGATGGTTACCTATAGGTGTATCTCTACTGGGCGAGACCAGGGTCAGTAGTTTTAGACACATAGTTATACCAGACTACAGTCTGTGGTAACATATACATACTTAATATATCACCATCTACAGGGCATTCGGAAAGTTTTCAGACCCCTTGACGTTTTCCACATTTTGGTACGTTACAGCCTTATTCTAAAATGGATTCAATCTGGGGGGGTTTAAATCTACACACAATACCACATAATGACAAAGCGAAAACAGGTTTTAAGAAATGTTTGCAAATGTATTTATTTTTTAACCTGAAATATCACATTTACATACTGTAAGTACTCAGACCCTTTACTCAGTGCTTTGTTGAAGCCCCTTTGTCAGCGATTACAGCCTTGGGTCTTCTTCAGTATGACACTACAATCTTGGCAGATTTTCTCCCATTCTTCTCTGCAGATCCTCTCAAGCTCTGTCAGGTTGGATGGGAAGTGTCGCTGCATAGATATTTTCAGGTCTCTCCAGAGATGTTTTTGTGATCAGGTTCAAGTTCGGGCTCTGGCTGGGCCACTCAAGGACATTCAGAGACTTGTCCTGAAGCTACTCCTGCGTTGTCTTGGCTGTGTACTTTTTTTATTTTTTATTATTCTTTTTTTATTTTACTAGGCAAGTCAGTTAAGAACAAATTCTTATTTTCAATGACGGCCTAGGAACAGTGCCTGTTCAAGGGCAGAACGACAGATTTTGTACCTTGTCAGCTCGGGGATTTGAACTTGCAACCTTTCGGTTACTAGTCCAATGCTCTAACCACTAGGCTACACTGCCGGCTACACTGGGTCGTTGTCCTGTTGGAAGGTGAACCTTCACCCCAGTCTGAGATCCTGAGCACCCTGGAGCAGGTTATCATCAAGGATCTCTCTGTACTTTGCTCCGTTCATCTTTCCCTCGATCCTGACTAGTCTCCCCGTCCCTGCTGCTGAAAAATATCCCCACAGCATGATGCTGCCACCACCATGCTTCACTGTCGGGATGGTGCCAGGTTTCCTACAAATGGGACTCTTGGCATTCAAGCCAAAGAGTTCAATCTTGGATAACCTTGTTTCTCATGGTCTGAGAGTGCCTTTTGGCAAAAGTGCCTTTTGGCAAACTCCAAGCGGGCTCTCATGTGCCTTTTACTGAGGAGTGGCTTCCATGTGGCCACTCTTCCATAAAGCCTCATTGGTGGAGTGCTGCAGAGATGGTTGTCCATCTGAAAGTTTCTCCCATCTCCACAGAGGAACTCTTTGTCAGAGTGACCATCGGGTTGTTGGTCACCTCCCTGGTCAAGGCCCTTCTCCCTCGATTGCTCAGTTTAGCCGGATGGCCAGCTCTAGGAAGAGCCTTGGTGGTTCCAAACTTCTACCATTTTAAAACTTCTTAGGGATCGGCGTCAGTAGCTATTACTGCGAAAAAAAATGCCAAGCTATTGTTTGAGGAGAGCTCCTAACAACAAAACACTTTTTTCACCACGAGAGGTTTGATAAATTCACCTCTAAAATGTTTTTCTTACATTCTGAAATCTTGCTCTGATTTATCATCCAAAGGGTCCTAGAGATAACATGAAGTGTTGTTTTGTTAGATAAAATTATTTTTCATATCCTAAAAAGGCCCATATAGAAGGCACAATCGATTTTTGTATTTTCACTCGTTCAATTTGCAAAGAAAGGAATCTGTGAAAATCTAACCCTAAAACATTGTTTCAACCAATCATATCACGTTCGTATGTATTCCTCAGAGATCCTAGAATCTAACCAGACTTCCCTATATCATTAGGGGTGTAGTATATCCACTGTCTTCTTGGGGACCTTCAATACTGCAGAAATGTTTTGGCACCCTTCCTCAGATCTGTACCTCAACACAATCCTGTATCGGACCTCATGGCTTGGTTTTTGCCCTGACATGCACTGTCAACTGTGGGACCTTATATAGACAGGTGTGTGCCTTTCCAAATCATGTCCAATCATTTGATTTGACCACAGACGGACTCCAATCAAATTGTAGAAACATCTTGAGGATGATCAATGGAAACATGATGCACCTGAGCTCAATTTCGAGTCTCATAGTAAAGGGTCTAAATACTTATGTAAATATTATATTCATGGTATTTATCTTTAATACGTTTGCAAAAATTGATAAACTGTTATTGCTTTGTCATTATTTTACCTTTATTTAACTAGGCAAGTCAGTTAAGAACAAATTCTTATTTTCAATAATGGACTAGGAACAGTGGGTTAACTGCCTTGTTCAGTGGAACAATGGGTTAACTGCCTTGTTCAGGGGAACAGTGGGTTAACTGCCTTGTTCAGGGGAACAGTGGGTTAATTGCCTTGTTCAGGGGAACAGTGGGTTAACTGCCTTGTTCAGGGGCAGAACAACAGATTTTGACTTTGTTAGCTCGTGGATTCGATCTAGCAACCTTTCGGATACTAGTCCAACACTCTAACCACTAGGCTACCTGCCGCACCAATGGGGTATTGTGTGTAGTTCGATGAGGAAAACATGTACTTTCATCCATTTTAGAATAAGTGAAGGGGTCTGAATACTTTCCAAATGCACTGTCTGTGTGCCTCTGTATTCAAATGTGTGTGTGTGTGTGTTTGTGTGTGTGTGTGTGTGTGCATGCCCTTCCCTGTGTATGTGTGTGTGTGTGTCTCCCTGTGTGTCTCCCTGTGTGTCTCCGTGTGTGTGTCTCCCTGTGTGTCTGCGTGTGTGTGTGTGTGTGTGTGTGTGTGTGTAGGTCTGGTGGAGGTGGTGCCAGAGGCAGTGACCCTGGGTAAGATCCAGCAGGAGTGGGGTCTGGGTGGGGCGCTGAGAGAGGACACCCTGGAGAAGTGGTTCCACATGTGGAACAAGACTGAGGAGGATTATGAGGAGGTGAACATACATGTATAAACATGAACTAGTCTAGTGCTAAGGAAGTGTATCTTGGGTAGCAGCTTGTGTCCTGATTGGTGGAGTGCTGCAGAGATGGCTGTCTTTCTGGAAGGTTCTCCCATCTCCACAGAGGAACTCTGGAGTTCTGTCAGAGTGACCATCGGGTTCTTGGTCACCTCCCTGACCCTTCTCCCAGATTACTCACTTCTCCCCCTATTGCTCAGTTGTACTAGTCTAGTGTTTTAAGGAAGTGTATCTTGGGTAGCAGCTTGTGCCAAACCTTTGACCTTGCAGTTGTGGGGTCAGAGACAGTAAATATAAAATAATGTAACTGGTTTAAACTAAGATGCAGTAGATTTCCTCTGGATTTGGCCTCTATACTCCACATTCCTTTGAAAATAAAAATAAAAATAATAGATTATTGGACCAAAAACGTGACTCAAGAAGACCAACTTTCTATTGTCCATATTGATCTCTTTCCAAGGAATGCATAAAAGTCTACTGTGTAACCTTATGACCACAGACAGGAGCTGAGAGAGAATATTCTCCTGTATCTCCTACACAGGCTGTTCTGTATTTCCTCCTGTGCTGACTGGTGTTGTTGGGGGTTGTTGTTGTTGTTGTTGTTGTTGTTGTTGTTGTTGTCGTGATACAGACAGCTCTGCTACAGCAGGGAAATAACCCTGCAGGAAATGTGAATTATTATGTGGATTATAATTAATGGCCACTTTTTTTTGTAGGGGTTGATCTTTTTTTATATATATATAGTCTGACATTTTAACCTCCTACGGGAGTCGGTGTCCCTACATCGGGACGGTTGAGCTAACGTGCGCTAATGTGATTAGCATGACGTTGTAAGTAACAGCAAACTTTCCAGGATATAGACATGTCTTATATGGACAGAAAGCTTCAATTCGTGTTAAGTCTAACTGCACTGTCCAATTTACAGTAGCTATTACAGTGAAATAAATACCATGCTATTGTGTGAGGAGACAACAACAAAACACTTATATCAAGGCAACTGGATTAATACATTCACCTCTGAAGGTAAACAATGTACTTACATTCAGTCATCTTGCTCTGATTTGTCATCCTGAGGGTCTCAGAGATAAAAATGTAGCATCGTTTTGTTTGATAAAATTCATTTTTAGAAGCCTTTTTAAATCTTGAATACACTACAAGGTTGCATTTCCTGCTGTGCAAGGAAAGTTCTCATCAACAAAAGAGTGATCAAATGAAGATCCTACATCTGTAGACTATTCTCCTGTATCTCCCCATCTAGGCTGTGATGAATTTCCTCCACTCCTGTGCTGGCTGGTGTGTAGCGACCTTCATCCTGGGTATCTGTGACCGCCACAACGACAACATCATGTTGAAACACAGCGGTCACATGTTCCACATCGACTTCGGCAAGATTATGGGCAATGCACAGAAGTTCGCCAGCATCAAAAGGCAAGTCCCAGAAGACACTATAACCATGACTGAAGTCCCCACTGCTGAATGCCAAATCAACCCCTGTAGATCTGAAAGGAGTGGATATGTGTCAGCAGTGCGTAATGTCCTACCAGCTTCACCTTGCCTTCTGATAGGCTGGCTGGAGTTTCCCCATATTTCTTACACCTATCCAATCCCTTCATATCTACTGGTGTGTGTATGGAGGAGGGACTTTAGATCTTTACAGGAGTACTTAAATAAAGGAGGTGCATTCTGTTTACTCTGCTGTGTGAGGAGGTGCATTATATTTACTCCCCTGTGTGAGGAGGTCCAGTCGTCATCATCACCTTATCTCTGATCAGACAGTAGCAGTCAGCCAGACCATCTGACGTTATGTCTCTCCGTACTGTCTGTCGTCATCACCTCATCTCTGATCAGACAGTAGCAGCCAGCCAGACCATCTGACGTTATGTCTCTCCGTACTGTCTGTCGTCATCACCTCATCTCTGATCAGACAGTAGCAGCCAGCCAGACCATCACGTTCTGTCTCTCCCAGACCATCTCTGATCAGACAGTCAGTCAGCCAGACCATCCGTTATGTCTCTCCGTACTGTCTGTCGTCATCACCTCATCTCTGATCAGACAGTAGCAGTCAGCCAGACCATCTGACGTTATGTCTCTCCGTACTGTCTGTCGTCATCACCTCATCTCTGATCAGACAGTAGCAGTCAGCCAGACCATCTAACGTTCTGTCTCTCCGTCACTGTACTGTCGTCATCACCTCATCTCTGATCAGACAGTAGCAGTCAGCCAGACCATCTAACGTTCTGTCTCTCCTCTCCGTCATCACCTCATCTCTGATCAGACAGTAGCAGTCAGCCAGTCATCACCATCATCTCTGATCAGACAGTAGCAGCCAGCCAGACCATCTAACGTTCTGTCTCTCCGTACTGTCTGTCGTCATCACCTCATCTCTGATCAGACAGTAGCAGTCAGCCAGACCATCTGACGTTATGTCTCTCCGTACTGTCTGTCGTCATCACCTCATCTCTGATCAGACAGTAGCAGCCAGCCAGACCATCTAACGTTATGTCTCTCTGTACTGTCTGTCGTCATCACCTCATCTCTGATCAGACAGTAGCAGCCAGCCAGACCATCTAACGTTCTGTCTCTCCGTACTGTCTGTCGTCATCACCTCATCTCTGATCAGACAGTAGCAGCCAGCCAGACCATCTAACGTTCTGTCTCTCCGTACTGTACTGTCTGTCGTCATCACCTCATCTCTGATCAGACAGTAGCAGCCAGCCAGACCATCTAACGTTCTGTCTCTCCGTACTGTACTGTCTGTCGTCATCCTATTTAGCCAGCCTGCCTAAATATGCTGCAGAGCTGTCTGACAAAACAATTGTACATTTCACGTGAACTGTCTCTGTCGTCATCGTGTTGTGTACATTCCTCTCTCATGTGGTCTGTGTGTATCTAACCTAGCGTAGCGGGCGTAAACATGTATCTGTCCAGAGATAGTATATATAATGAGGAGATGCTCATGTCTCTCCACCCTAACAATGGGAGTCGTTGTCCCAAAGTCGGGAAGGCAGGCAACAAGTTTAGGTCCAATAAGACAATAGAAATGCATTGGGATTATTTTGTACAAGATTCTGTCGAGAGTGAAACTTCTCGATTTTAGCCTCTTTATCTCTGACGCGTCCGAGACGGGGGGCAATGGATTATGGTCATCGTAGTGAATTAATGTTTCTGCTCTATGAACTATGTTGAATATTTGTTTAATGGAAACTACACCTCCCTTCAGCCCAGCGTCCCACATAGGTCTAGAGTTGATTTCTCTCGTGGATAATTTGATTTCTCTCTAGAGAAACGGCACGTTGGGCTCACAAAGAAATAAGTAAATAAATGTAATTCAAGTAATTTAACCGATGTCGGGCAATTCGTTGTTTAATAACCCCCCAAAATGTAACTAAGTGTTGGTCAATCGCTCAGCACTACCAACTAAGGTATCTACTGACACCCCTCTTCTCTGTGATGGTAGGGACCGGACTCCATTCATCTTCACCTCAGAGATGCAACACTTCATCACCGGCGGGGGTCAGAAACCCCAGAGGTTTCATCGCTTCGTAGAGCTCTGCTGTGAAGCCTACAACAGCATCCGACGACGCACCGCTCTGGTGCTCAGCCTACTGCAGCTGGTCAGTATACCTCTTAAGAACACCTTACGAAGCATTATGACAGGCTTATGACCACCCTGGTTCTCAGCCTACTGCAGCTGGTCAGTATACCTCTTAAGAACACCTTACGAAGCATTATGACAGGCTTATGACCACCCTGGTGCTCAGCCTACTGCAGCTGGTCAGTATACCTCTTAAGAACACCTTACGAAGCATTTATGACCACCCTGGGCTTATGCAGCTGGTCACCCTTAAGGTGCTGACAGGCTTATGACCACCCTGTGCTCAGCCTACTGCAGCTGGTCAGTATACCTCTTAAGAACACCTTACGAAGCATTATGACAGGCTTATGACCACCCTGCTGCTCAGCCTACTGCAGCTGGTCAGTATTCCTCTTAAGAACACCTTGGTAACACCTTACGAAGCATTATGACAGGCTTATGACCACCCTGGTGCTCAGCCTACTGCAGCTGGTCAGTATACCTCTTAATAACACCTTGGTAACACCTTACGAAGCATTATGACAGGCTTATGACCACCCTGGTGCTCAGCCTACTGCAGCTGGTCAGTATACCTCTTAATAACACCTTGGTAACACCTTACGAAGCATTATGACAGGCTTATGACCACTGCAGTGCTCAGCCTACTGCAGCTGGTCAGTATACCTCTAACTACTTACTAACTAACAAACTCCAATTCTACTTATGAAAAAAAAAACCTTAGTAATACTTTATGAAGCATTATGACATGCTTATGACATCGTCGTGAAGGTGTGTTACATTGTAGAATGATTAAATGCGTGCCTGTGGGTGTAGATGCTGGGTGCAGGTATGCCGGAGCTGAATGACATCCAGGACCTGCAGTATGTTCAGAACAACCTGAAACCTCAGGACTCTAAGATGGAGGCCACGTCCTACTTCACCAAGTAATATGACTCTGACACTGCCTCTCCTCTTTTCATCTGGAAAACAAACTCGTACAGTTACTAATATTACAACGGACTCCTCTTTCTGTCTCTCTCTCTCTCTCTCTGGCTTCTTTCCTTTTAATGTCTGTATATAAACCTAAGAACTACAGGGTTTCTTTACCAATCCATCCATCCAGCCACTGCTACTCTCTATCCATCATATATACATAGTCACTTTAACCATATCTACATGTACATACTACCTCAATCAGCCTGACTAACCGGTGCCTGTATGTAGCCTGGCTACTTTTATAGCCTCGCTACTGTATGTAGCCTCTCTACTGTATGTAGCCTCGCTACTGTATGTAGCCTCTCTACTGTATAAAGCCTCTCTACTGTATTAAGCCTCTCTACTGTATATAGTCTCTCTACTGTATATAGCCTCTCTACTGTATATAGCCTCTCTACTGTATATAGCCTCTCTACTGTATATAGTCTCTCTACTGTATATAGCCTCTCTACTGTATGTAGCCCCTCTACTGTATATAGCCCCTCTACTGTATATAGCCCCCCTCTACTGTATGTAGCCCTCTACTTTTATAGCCCCTCTACTGTATATAGTCTCTCTACTGTATATAGCCTCTCTACTGTATATAGCCTCTACTTTTATAGCCCTCTACTGTATATAGTCTCTCTACTGTATATAGCCTCTCTACTGTATATAGCCTCTCTACTGTATAAAGCCTCTCTACTGTATATAGTCTCTCTACTGTATATAGCCTCTCTACTGTATATAACCTCTCTACTGTATAAAGCCTCTCTACTGTATATAGCCCCTCTACTGTATATAGCCCCTCTACTGTATGTAGCCCCTCTACTGTATATAGCCTCTCTACTGTATGTAGCCTCTACTTTTATAGCCTCTCTACTGTATATAGCCCTCTACTGTATGTAGCTCTACTTTTATAGCCTCTCTACTGTATATAGTCTCTCTACTGTATATAGCCTCTCTACTGTATATAACCTCTCTACTGTATAAAGCCTCTCTACTGTATATAGTCTCTCTACTGTATATAGCCTCTCTACTGTATATAACCTCTCTACTTTATAGCCTCTATACTGTATATAGCCTCTCTACTTTTATAGCCTCTCTACTTTCTATAGCCTCTCTACTGTATATAGCCTCTCTACTGTATATAGCCTCTCTACTGTATATAGCCTCTCTACTGTATGTAGCCTCTCTACTGTATATAGCCCCTCTACTGTATATAGCCTCTCTACTGTATAAAGCCTCACTACTGTTATTTTTCACTGTCTTTTTACTGTTGTTTTTATTACTTTACCTACCTATTGTTCACTGAATACCTTTTTTGCACTATTGGTTAGAGCCTGTAAGTAAGCATTTCACTGTTGTGTTCGGCGCACGTGACAAATAAACTTTGATTTGATTTGTACTTCCGTCTTGCAGGAAGATCAAGGAGAGCATGGGCAGTTTCCCGGTCAAGCTCAACTTCCTGATCCACACCATGGTCCAGTCCTCTGGGAAGAAGCTGGCGCCACCCAGCCCTTCTCAGAACACCTCCCCCAACACCAACATCCAGGAAGCTGTCATACAGAAGTACACCATGAAGGGCAAGGATGTGGTGAGTGTCTCTGACCCCTGTGAAGGACAAGGATGTGGTGAGTGTCTCTGCCCCCTGTGAAGGACAAGGATATGGTGAGTGTCTCTGACCCCTGTGAAGGACAAGGATGTGGTGAGTGTCTCTGCCCCTGTGAAGGACAAGGATGTGGTGAGTGTCTCTGCCCCTGTGAAGGACAAGGATGTGGTGAGTGTTACTGCCCCCGTGAAGGACAAGGATGTGGTGAGTGTCTCTGCCCCCTGTGAAGGACAAGGATGTGGTGAGTGTTACTGCCCCTGTGAAGGACAAGGATGTGGTGAGTGTCTCTGCCCCCTGTGAAGGACAAGGATGTGGTGAGTGTCTCTGCCCCCAGTGAAGGACAAGGATGTGGTGAGTGTCTCTGCCCCCAGTGAAGGACAAGGATGTGGTGAGTGTCTCTGCCCCCAGTGAAGGCCAAGGATGTGGTGAGTGTCTCTGCCCCCAGTGAAGGACAAGGATGTGGTGAGTGTCTCTGCCCCTGTGAAAGGACAAGGATGTGGTGAGTGTCTCTGCCCCCAGTGAAGGCCAAGGATGTGGTGAGTGTCTCTGCCCCCTGTGAAAGGACAAGGATGTGTTGAGTGTCTCTGCCCCCAGTGAAGGCCAAGGATGTGGTGAGTGTCTCTGCCCCCAGTGAAGGACAAGGATGTGGTGAGTGTCTCTGCCCCTGTGAAGGCCAAGGATGTGGTGAGTGTCTCTGCCCCCAGTGAAGGCCAAGGATGTGGTGAGTGTCCTGACCCCTGTGAAGGCCAAGGATGTGGTGAGTGTCTCTGCCCCCAGTGAAGGCCAAGGATGTGGTGAGTGTCTCTGACCCCTGTGAAGGACAAGGATGTGGTGAGTGTCTCTGCCCCTGTGAAGGACAAGGATGTGGTGAGTGTTTCTGCCCCTGTGAAGGCCAAGGATGTGGTGAGTGTCTCTGCCCCCAGTGAAGGACAAGGATGTGGTGAGTGTCTCTGCCCCCTGTGAAGGACAAGGATGTGGTGAGTGTCTCTGCCCCCAGTGAAGGCCAAGGATGTGGTGAGTGTCTCTGCCCCCAGTGAAGGACAAGGATGTGGTGAGTGTCTCTGCCCCCTGTGAAGGCCAAGGATGTGGTGAGTGTCTCTGCCCCCAGTGAAGGCCAAGGATGTGGTGAGTGTCTCTGCCCCCAGTGAAGGACAAGGATGTGGTGAGTGTCTCTGCCCCCGTGAAGGACAAGGATATGGTGAGTGTCTCTGCCCCCGTGAAGAACAAGGATATGGTGAGTGTCTCTGCCCCCAGTGAAGAACAAGGATGTGGTGAGTGTCTCTGCCTCCGTGAAGGACAAGGATGTGGTGAGTGTCTCTGCCCCCTGTGAAGGACAAGGATGTGGTGAGTGTCTCTGCCCCCTGTGAAGGACAAGGATGTGGTGAGTGTCTCTGCCCCCCCCCTGAGCAATGTGGTGGAATTTGTAGCTCCATCTTGTCCTCTGATAGGCCAGGTAAAAATTGTTGCCGTATCGTTTAAGGCGTCTGCGTTCTTCCCAGCCGAAACAGTTTCAGAACAGTTGGTGTATTTTATATGATGGTGACGTTTTAGTTTGTTTTGGACTTTTTTCCCCGACTGTTCGGGCAAACCACATATTTTGTCAAGGCAAACCACATATTTTGTCAAGGCAAACCCGAAGTCTACGCCCCTTCGTCAGTGATTGGTCAACATTAGGGATTCTTCCAGAAAGTCTTTGTTGTCATTCGACGAGAGACGACTCGTTTTCATGCTCATTGTTTCATTGAGAAATACTGCGCCAAACATCTTAGTTAGGTGTGACATTTCTTGAGTTGAGTTATCTTAGATTGATTCGGACTATTTTATGGAACTGAACACTGGCTACGGTGTCTCCAAATGGACAAACAAGACGATTGCTGACTCCTTTACACCTATCAGATACACAGCCTTTCCCTCATTGGGCCTAACTGCTATGGCCATTTTAAGCTGTCAATTTAAAACGTGACTTTATAAACAATTAGGCCTATGCCATGTGCTAAACTCTCAACTAGATGATGAAATGCCGTAGAAACAAGCAAGTTTACACATATTAGTATTGAGATAAATGGCAGACTGCTGACTGAGTGTGACTACATCTAGCTATCTGTTATAAAGACAGACGGGATATACTAGCCAGTCTCTTTCCAGAGACAACCTCTCCCACTCTCCACCCTCTCCCACTCTCTACCTCTCCCACTCTCTCCGACTCTCTACCCTCTCCCACTCTCTACCTCTCCCACTCTCTACCTCTCCACCCTCTCCCACTCTCTACCTCTTCCACTCTCTACATCTCCACCCTCTCCCACTCTCTACCCTCTCCCACTCTCTACCTCTCCACCCTCTCCCACTCTCTACCTCTCCCACTCTCCACCTCTCCCACTCTCTACCTCTCCACCCTCTCCCACTCTCTACCTCTCCACCCTCTCCCACTCTCTACCCTCTCCCACTCTCTACCTCTTCCACTCTCTACCTCTCCACCCTCTCCCACTCTCTACCTCTCCCACTCTCTACCTCTCCACCCTCTCCCACTCTCTACCTCTCCCACTCTCCCACTCTCCCACTCTCCACCTCTCTACCCTCTCCCACTCTCTACCTCTTCCACTCTCTACCTCTCCACCCTCTCCCACTCTCTACCTCTCCCACTCTCTACCTCTCCACCCTCTCCCACTCTCTACCTCTCCCACTCTCCCACTCTCCACCTCTCTACCCTCTCCCACTCTCTACCTCTCCCACTCTCTACCTCTCACACTCTCTACCTCTCCCCCTCCCACTCTCTACCTCTCCCAATCTCCACCATTTCCCCCTCTCCCACTCTCCACCCTCTCCCACTCTCCTCTTCTCCCACTCTCAACCCTCTCCACCCCTCTGTTATAAAGACAGACTGGATATACTAGCCAGGCTGTTTCCAGAGACACCCTCTCTGTCTGGTGGGTAGGAGATGGGTTGTCTGTCTGGTGGGTAGGCAATGGGTTGTCTGTCTGGTGGGTAGGCAATGGGTTGTCTGTCTGGTGGGTAGGAGATGGATTGTCTGTCTCCCACTCTCTACCTCTCCCACTCTCCACCTCTCCCACTCTCTACCTCTCCACCCTCTCCCACTCTCTACCTCTCCACCCTCTCCCACTCTCTACCCTCTCCCCTCTCTACCTCTTCCACTCTCTACCTCTCCACCCTCTCCCACTCTCTACCTCTCCCACTCTCTACCTCTCCACCCTCTCCCACTCTCTACCTCTCCCACTCTCCCACTCTCCCACTCTCCACCTCTCTACCCTCTCCCACTCTCTACCTCTTCCACTCTCTACCTCTCCACCCTCTCCCACTCTCTACCTCTCCCACTCTCTACCTCTCCACCCTCTCCCACTCTCTACCTCTCCCACTCTCCCACTCTCCACCTCTCTACCCTCTCCCACTCTCTACCTCTCCCACTCTCTACCTCTCACACTCTCTACCTCTCCCCCTCCCACTCTCTACCTCTCCCAATCTCCACCATTTCCCCCTCTCCCCTCTCCACCCTCTCCCACTCTCCTCTTCTCCCACTCTCAACCCTCTCCCCCTCTCCCACTCTCAACCCTCTCCACCCCTCTGTTATAAAGACAGACTGGATATACTAGCCAGGCTGTTTCCAGAGACACCCTCTCTGTCTGGTGGGTAGGAGATGGGTTGTCTGTCTGGTGGGTAGGCAATGGGTTGTCTGTCTGGTGGGTAGGCAATGGGTTGTCTGTCTGGTGGGTAGGAGATGGATTGTCTGTCTGGTGGGTAGGAGATGGGTTGTCTGTCCAGTGGGTAGGAGATGGGTTGTCTGTCCAGTGGGTAGGAGATGGGTTGTCTGTCCAGTGGGTAGGAGATGGGTTGTCTGTCCAGTGGGTAGGAGATGGGTTGTCTGTCTGGTGGGTAGGAGATGGGTTGTCTGTCTGGTGGGTAGGAGATGGGTTGTCTGTCCAGTGGGTAGGAGATGGGCTGTCTGTCTGGTGGGTAGGTGATTGGTTGTCTGTCCAGTGGGTAGGAGATGGGTTGTCTGTCTGGTGGGTAGGAGATGGGTTGTCTGTCCGGTGGGTAGGAGATGGGTTGTCTGTCTGGTGGGTAGGTAGGTGATGGGTTGTCTGTCTGGTGGGTAGGATATGGGTTGTCTGTCCAGTGGGTAGGAGATGGGTTGTCTGTCCAGTGGGTAGAGGATGGGTTGTCTGTCTGGTGGGTAGGAGATGGGTTGTCTGTCCAGTGGGTAGGAGATGGGTTGTCTGTCTGGTGGGTAGGTGATGGGTTGTCTGTCCAGTGGGTAGGAGATGGGTTGTCTGTCTGGTGGGTAGGAGATGGGATGTCTGTCCAGTGGGTAGGAGATGGGATGTCTGTCCAGTGGGTAGGAGATGGGATGTCTGTCCAGTGGGTAGGAGATGGGTTGTCTGTCTGGTGGGTAGGAGATGGGTTGTCTGTCCAGTGGGTAGGGGATGGGTTGTCTGTCTGGTGGGTAGGAGATGGGTTGTCTGTCCAGTGGGTAGGAGATGGGTTGTCTGTCTGGTGGGTAGGAGATGGGTTGTCTGTCTGGTGGGTAGGAGATGGGTTGTCTGTCTGGTGGGTAGGAGATGGGTTGTCTGTCTGGTGGGTAGGAGATGGGTTGTCTGTCTGGTGGGTAGGAGATGGGTTGTCTGTCTGATGGGTAGGTAGGTGATGGGTTGTCTATCTGGTGGGTAGGAGATGGGTTGTCTGTCTGGTGGGTAGGAGATGGGTTGTCTGTCTGGTGGGTAGGAGATGGGTTGTCTGTCCAGTGGGTAGGAGATGGGTTGTCTGTCCAGTGGGTAGGAGATGGGTTGTCTGTCCAGTGGGTAGGATATGTGTTGTCTGTCCAGTTGGTAAGAGATGGGTTGTCTGTCCGGTGGGTAGGAGATGGGTTGTCTGTCCAGTGGGTAGGAGATGTGTTGTCTGTCCAGTGGGTAGGAGATGGGTTGTCTGTCTGGTGGGTAGGAGATGGGTTGTCTGTCTGGTGGGTAGGAGATGGGTTGTCTGTCTGGTGGGTAGGAGATGGGTTGTCTGTCTGGTGGGTAGGAGATGGGTTGTCTGTCTGGTGGGTAGGAGATGGGTTGTCTGTCCAGTGGGTAGGAGATGGGTTGTCTGTCCAGTTGGTAAGAGATGGGTTGTCTGTCCGGTGTGTAGGAGATGGGTTGTCTGTCCGGTGTGTAGGAGATGGGTTGTCTGTCCAGTGGGTAGGAGATGTGTTGTCTGTCCAGTGGGTAGGAGATGGGTTGTCTGTCTGGTGGGTAGGAGATGGGTTGTCTGTCTGGTGGGTAGGAGATGGGTTGTCTGTCTGGTGGGTAGGAGATGGGTTGTCTGTCTGGTGGGTAGGAGATGGGTTGTACGTCTACGTGGAACCCAAAATGGTGCTAATATCAGAACAGCCCAATAACCTTTTTTTCTAAAAGTGTAGTATGTTCATGCAGTGCCTAAAATCCCTTTCACAAGTGTAATTACGAGGGAGATAACGTGATAATGATACGATATGTGATAAATGTGCGATTTTTACAAAGATAATTACTTCTGTCAATGTCAAAGTGCTCCTGGGGCAGTTTAAATGTATACTTCATTGTGTCTCCGGGAAGACTTTTGACGATGTGTAATTTCAGACTTACGAGTTGAGGGTGACCATTGAAGACGGCTATCTGATCAGCGAGAAGACGTTCGGTCAGTTTGAGCTGATCCACAAAGAGCTGAAGAAACACTTCATAGAGTCTACGCTTCCACAGTGAGTCTGAGCTACTATACTGTTGAATTACACCGTCTACTCGCTCCTTGACACGCATAGGTGCCATTTAATGTGAAATACCTTCATTCAAATTGAATTCCTATTTATTCATGCTCTTTTCATTATTGGGTTAGATTCCCCAAATGGTTCAAGATGTCGTTCACTCCAGGCAGAAAAATGTCCCTGCTGAATAAGTATCTGAAGGAACTGTTCGAAGGACCATGTAAAGGCGTACGTTCTAGTCCTCCTTCTCCTCTTCTTCCTCCTCTTCTTATTCGTCTTCATCTTCTTATTCTAGCCACGGAAAAGGCTGTCATTGTTTGATCTCCACAGTTCGAATCCCATGAACTGAACCCGTGGTCTAAAGCATATTTAATTGTGCCATCTACAGAATGAGTATGTGTGCTGTTTGTTTCTGGATGGACCCAAGACCAGGACTCCCAACTCTGTGAAATCAGACAGAGGTAATGTCCTGTTTCTTTAAGCAACACTCCTTTACAAGCGGCAGGTAGTCTAGCATTGAGCCAGTAACCAGTAACCAAAAGGTTGCTGGTTCGAATCCCCGAGCCGACTAATTGAAAGATCTGCCGATATGCCCTTGAGCAAGGCACGCAACCCTAATTGCTCCTATAAGTCGCTCTAGAGAAGAGCGTATGCTAAATGATTCAAATGTAAAATGTTACACTTCTTTATGTTTGAAATCTACCAATTGATTACCTAAAATGATCAAACATCATTTTGCAAGGGTTTGGGGTGGTGGGCTGTGTGTTCAATGAGGAAGTTTCTGGACAATATTTCTGTCCATTTAGGCTGGGGAACCTTTTTATCTCAAGAGCACCCCTAGAGGAAAATGTTATGTATCGTATCTTATCTGTTGTGTTGCAGACGGTGGACCCCAGATTCAACTCTACATTTCCTACAACGACCACAAGCTCTCTGTCCTGGTCAAACACCTCAAGAACATTGTGAGTCGTGTTCTTTACTTCTTCTTCCTCTTCATCTTCTTCTTCATCTCCTTCTTTATCTTCCTCTTCTTCTCCTTCTTTATCTTCTTCTCCTTCTTTATCTTCTTCTCCATCTCCTTCTTTATCTTCCTCTTCATCTCCTTCTCCATCTTCTCCTTCTCCTTCTTTATCTTCTTCTTCTCCTTCTTTATCTTCTTCTCCTTCTCCTTCTTTATCTTCTTCTTCATCTCCTTCTTTATCTTCTTCTTAATCTTCTTCTTTATCTTCCTCTTCATCTCCTTCTCCATCTTCTTCTTCTTCTCCTTCTTTATCTTCTTCTCCTTCTTTATCTTCTCCTTCTTCTCCCTCTATCTCCTTCTCCTTCTTTATCTCCTTCTCCCTCTATCTTCTTCTTCTCCCTCTTTGTCTCCTTCTCCTTCTTTATCTCCTTCTCCTTCTTTATCTTCTTCTCCTTCTTTATCTTCTTCTCCTTCTTCTTCTTTATCTTCTTCTCCTTCTTTATCTTCTTCTCCTTCTCCTTCTTTATCTTCTTCTCCTTCTCCATCTTCTTCTTCTTCTCCCTCTTTATCTCCTTCTCCTTCTTTATCTTCTTCTCCTTCTTTATCTTCTCCTTCTTCTCCCTCTATCTCCTTCTCCTTCTTTATCTCCTTCTCCCTCTATCTTCTTCTTCTCCCTCTTTATCTCCTTCTCCTTCTTTATCTTCTTCTCCTTCTTTATCTTCTTCTTCTTCTCCCTCTTTTTCTCCTTCTCCTTCTTTATCTTCTTCTCCTTCTTTATCTTCTTCTCCTTCTCCTTCTTTATCTTCTTCTCCTTCTTTATCTTCTTCTCCTTCTCCTTCTTTATCTTCTTCTCCTTCTCCATCTTCTTCTTCTTCTCCTTCTTTCTTCTTCTCCTTCTCCTTCTTTATCTTCTTCTTCTTCTCCTTCTTTATCTTCTTCTCCTTCTCCATCTTCTTCTTCTTCTCCTTCTTTCTTCTTCTCCTTCTCCTTCTTTATCTCCTTCTCCATCTCCTTCTCCTTCTTTATCTTCTTCTCCTTCTTTATCTTCTTCTTCTTCTCCCTCTTTATCTCCTTCTCCATCTTCTTCTTCTTCTCCTTCTTTATCTTCTTCTTCTTCTCCTTCTTTATCTTCTTCTCCTTCTCCTTTATCTTCTTCTCCTTCTCCATCTTCTTCTTCTTCATCTTCTTCTTCTTCTCCTTCTTTATCTTCTTCTTCTTCTCCTTCTTTATCTTCTTCTCCTTTCTTTATCTTCTTCTCCTTCTCCATCTTCTTCTTCTTCATCTTCTTCTTCTTCTCCTTCTTTATCTTCTTCTCCTTCTCCTTCTTTACCTTCTTCTCCTTCTCCATCTTCTTCTTCTCTTCTTTATCTCTTTCCATCTCCTTCTCCTTCTTTATCTTCTTCTCCTCTTTATCTTCTTCTCCTTCTCCATCTTCTTCTCCTTCTTTCTTCTCCTTCTCCTTCTTTATCTTCTCCTTCTCCTTCTTTATCTTCTTCTCCTTCTTTATCTTCTTCTTTCTTCTTCTCCATCTTCTTCTTCTTCTCCTTCTTTATCTTCTTCTTCTTCTCCTTCTTTATCTTTTCTTCTTCTCCTTTATCTTCTTCTCCTTCTCCATCTTCTTCTTCTTCATCTTCTTCTTCTCTCCTTCTTTATCTTCTTCTTTCCATCTTCTTCTTCTTCTCCTTCTTTATCTTCTTCTCTTTATCTCCTTCTCCTTCTTTATCTTCTTCTCCTTCTCCATCTTCTTCTCCTTCTTTATCTTCTTCTTCTTTCTTTACCTTTATCTTCTTCATCATCTTCTTCTTCTCCTTCTTTATCTCTCCTTCTCCTTCTTTATCTTCTTCTCCTTCTCCATCTTCTTCTTCTTCATCTTCTTCTTCTTCTCCTTCTTTATCTTCTTCTCCATCTTCTTCCTTCTTTATTTTCTTCTTCTCCTTCTTTCTTCATCTCCTTCTCCTTCTTTATCTCCTTCTCCATCTCCTTCTCCTTCTTTATCTTCTTCTCCTTCTTTATCTTCTTCTTCTTCTCCCTCTTTATCTCCGTCTCCTTCTTTATCTCCTTCTCCCTCTTTATCTTCTTCTCCTTCTTTACCTCCTTCTCCTTCTTTATCTTCTTCTCCTTCTCCTTCTTTACCTCCTTCTCCATCTTCTTCTCCTTCTCCTTCTTTATCTCCTTCTCCATCTTCTTCTTCTTCTCCTTCTTTATCTTCTTCTTCTTCTTCTTCACCACTAACTGTTGTACTTGTCTCTCTGCTCCAATACATCAGAAGTTGGCCAATGGTTCGTGTCCAGATGCCTATGTGGTCACCAGGCTGAAGCCAGACCCCCTCAAAAGATCCAAGAGGAAGACCAAGGTGGTCCGTAACAACCACAACCCTACCTTCAATGAACTGGTACATTATTATTTATTTTACCTTTCTTTAACTAGGCAAATCAGTTAAGAACAAATTCTTATTTTTACCATGATGGCCTACCCCGGGCCAAACCCGGACGATGCTGAACCAATTGTGCACCGCCCTATGGGACTCCCGATCACGGCCGGGGTTGTGATACAGCCTGGGATCGAACCAGGGTCTGTAGGGTCTTGGACCGCAGTGCCACACATAAAGTTAGGTTTCCTTGTTGAGAAACTCAAAATGTATGTATGCCCGTAAGAAAAGGGGAGAAGGAATATTCAACTGTCACTTTAGCAGTGTGAGCAGCACGTTATCTAAAATTATGCCTCAACATGGCTTCAATTATGAAACAGTCAAACATACTTTAGTCTGATGTTTTCAATAGCTAGAATTGCAGCCTCTGTTTTGAGTTATTTATAACAATAGGCCTGCTGTGGACTGTTCTCATTAAGCAATACAAGGCTTGTAGACTGGAGAGCCCTGGGGCAGAGTATATGGGCTTCATCACATCAATCATGTAGACACTGTGGGAGTGTAGACACTGGGAGTGTAGACACTGTGGGAGTGTAGACACTGGGAGTGTAGACGCTGTGGGAGTGTAGACACTGTGGGAGTGTAGACACTGGGAGTGTAGACACTGGGGGTGTAGACACTGTGGGAGTGTAGACACTGGGAGTGTAGACACTGTGGGAGTGTAGACACTGGGAGTGTAGACACTGGGAGTGTAGACACTGGGAGTGTAGACACTGTGAGAGTGTAGACACAGTGGGAGTGTAGACACTGGGAGTGTAGACACTGGGAGTGTAGACACTGTGGGAGTGTAGACACTGTGGGAGTGTAGACACTGGGAGTGTAGACACAGTGGGAGTGTAGACACTGTGGGAGTGTAGACACTGGGAGTGTAGATACTGTGGGAGTGTATACACTGTGGGAGTGTAGACACAGTGGGAGTGTAGACACTGTGGGAGTGTAGACACTGTGGGAGTGTAGACACTGGGAGTGTAGACACTGTGGGAGTGTAGACACTGTGGGAGTGTAGACACAGTGGGAGTGTAGACACTGTGGGAGTGTAGACACTGTGGGAGTGTAGACACTGTGGGCGTGTAGACATGGTGGGAGTGTAGACACTGGGAGTGTAGACACTGGGAGTGTAGACACTGGGAGTGTAGACACTGGGAGTGTAGACACTGTGGGAGTGTAGACACTGTGGGAGTGTAGACATTGGGAGTGTAGACACTGTGGGAGTGTAGACACTGGGAGTGTAGACACTGGGAGTGTAGACACTGGGAGTGTAGACACAGTGGGAGTGTAGACACTGTGGGAGTGTAGACACTGTGGGAGTGTAGACACTGGGAGTGTAGCCACTGTGGGAGTGTAGACACTGTGGGAGTGTAGACACTGGGAGTGTAGACACAGGGAGTGTAGACACAGGGAGTGTAGACACTGTGGGAGTGTAGACACTGGGAGTGTAGACACTGGGAGTGTAGACACTGTGGTAGTGTAGACACAGTGGGAGTGTAGACACTGTGGGAGTGTAGACACTGTGGGAGTGTAGACACTGTGGGAGTGTAGACACTGGGAGTGTAGACACTGTGGGAGGTAGACACTGGGAGTGTAGACACTGTGGGAGTGTAGACACTGGGAGTGTAGACACTGTGGGAGTGTAGACACTGGGTTGTAGACACTGGGAGTGTAGACACTGGGAGTGTAGACACTGTGGGAGTGTAGACACTGGGAGTGTAGACACTGTGGGAGTGTAGACACTGGGTTGTAGACACTGGGAGTGTAGACACTGGGAGTGTAGACACTGTGGGAGTGTAGACACTGGGAGTGTAGACACTGTGGGAGTGTAGACACTGGGAGTGTAGACACTGTGGGAGTGTAGACACTGTGGGAGTGTAGACACTGGGAGTGTAGACACTGGGAGTGTAGAGACTGTGGGAGTGTAGACACTGGGAGTGTAGACACTGTGGGAGTCTAGACACTGGGAGTGTAGACACTGGGAGTGTAGACACTGTGGGAGTGTAGACATTGGGAGTGTAGACATTGGGAGTGTAGACACTGTGGGAGTGTAGACACTGTGGGAGTGTAGACACTGGGAGTGTAGACACAGTGGGAGTGTAGACACTGGGAGTGTAGACACTGGGAGTGTAGACACTGTGGGAGTGTAGACACTGGGAGTGTAGACACTGTGGGAGGTAGACACTGTGGGCGTGTAGACATGGTGGGAGTGTAGACACTGGGAGTGTAGACACTGGGAGTGTAGACACTGGGAGTGTAGACACTGTGGGAGTTTAGACACTGGGAGTGTAGACACTGTGGGAGTGTAGACACTGTGGGAGTGTAGACATTGGGAGTGTAGACACTGTGGGAGTGTAGACACTGGGAGTGTAGACACTGGGAGTGTAGACACTGGGAGTGTAGACACAGTGGGAGTGTAGACACTGTGGGAGTGTAGACACTGGGAGTGTAGACACTGGGAGTGTAGACACTGTGGGAGTGTAGACACTGTGGGAGTGTAGACACTGGGAGTGTAGACACAGGGAGTGTAGACACAGGGAGTGTAGACACAGGGAGTGTAGACACTGGGAGTGTAGACACTGGGAGTGTAGACACTGTGGTAGTGTAGACACAGTGGGAGTGTAGACACTGTGGGAGTGTAGACACTGTGGGAGTGTAGACACTGTGGGAGTGTAGACACTGGGAGTGTCGACACAGTGGGAGTGTAGACACTGTGGGAGTGTAGACACTGTGGGAGTGTAGACACTGGGAGTGTAGACACTGTGGGAGTGTAGACACTGGGAGTGTAGACACTGTGGGAGGTAGACACTGGGAGTGTAGACACTGTGGGAGTGTAGACACTGGGTTGTAGACACTGGGAGTGTAGACACTGGGAGTGTAGACACTGTGGGAGTGTAGACACTGGGAGTGTAGACACTGTGGGAGTGTAGACACTGGGAGTGTAGACACTGTGGGAGTGTAGACACTGTGGGAGTGTAGACACTGTGGGAGTGTAGACACTGGGAGTGTAGACACTGTGGAGTGTAGACACTGGGAGTGTAGACACTGGGAGTGTAGACACTGTGGGGGACACTGGGAGTGTAGACACTGTGGGAGTGTAGACACTGTGGGAGTGTAGACACTGTGTAGACACTGTGGGAGTGTAGACACTGGGAGTGTAGACACTGTGGGAGTGTAGACACTGTGGGAGTGTAGACACTGGGAGTGTAGACACTGTGGGAGTGTAGACACTGGGAGTGTAGACACTGTGGGAGTGTAGACACTGGGAGTGTAGACACTGGGAGTGTAGACACTGTGGGAGTGTAGACACAGTGGGAGTGTAGACACTGTGGGAGTGTAGACACTGTGGGAGTGTAGACACTGGGAGTGTAGACACTGTGGGAGTGTAGACACTGGGAGTATAGACACTGGGAGTGTAGACACTGTGGGAGTGTAGACACTGTGAATGTAGACACTGTGAGTGTAGACACTGGGAGTGTAGACACTGTGGGAGTGTAGACACTGGGAGTGTAGACACTGTGGGAGTGTAGACACTGGGAGTGTAGACACTGTGGGAGTGTAGACACTGGGAGTGTAGACACTGTGGGAGTGTAGACACTGTGGGAGTGTAGACACTGGGAGTGTAGACACTGTGGGAGTGTAGACACTGGGAGTGTAGACACTGTGGGAGTGTAGACACTGGGAGTGTAGACACTGGGAGTGTAGACACTGTGGGAGTGTAGACACAGTGGGAGTGTAGACACTGTGGGAGTGTAGACACTGTGGGAGTGTAGACACTGTGGGAGTGTAGACACTGGGAGTGTAGACACTGGGAGTGTAGACACTGTGGGAGTGTAGACACTGTGGGAGTGTAGACACTGTGAATGTAGACACTGTGAGTGTAGACACTGTGGGAGTGTAGACACTGTGGGAGTGTAGACACTGTGGGAGTGTAGACACTGTGGTGCAGATGAAAGTAAGGCGTTTGTGGTTAGTATGGCCAGACATCTCTGACCTTTTGCTAAAAGCAAAAAAGACACATTTAAAATATTTAAAAGTAAAAATGAAAAACAAAGTGTTGTTCTTCTCCGTCTGTCTGTAGATAGAGTACCGTGACATGTCGTCCGTGCAAGACCGGGAGTTAGAGGTGACAGTGAAGTGCAGGAGGGTCTTTGTGGCCTCAGCCAACGTCAGACTGGAACAGAACAACATGGACAAAGAGGAGTGGTTCCTACTGGACAATCGGGTGCCTAGTGCCTTTTTATTAGGGCGCATCGCAGCATAGCTTTTTACAACATTGCACAGTGGTTCCTACTGGGAAATCTGATGCCTAGTGCGGAAACCCGAAGATGAGCGTTTCTTATTGGACAAAATCCAAGTAGCACTGTCCCTCCCTGTTTCACTCAGTTTGAAAAACGTTTGGGAAAAAAAAAAAAGAAGCGTCTTTCATTGGGCAAGAACAGGTAGTACCTCATTCCGTTTCAAAATGTTTTCTCCCTACTGAACACCATTCTGGAGAGGTGATGTGATGCCAGCCTACCACCAATAGATGGCAGTGTTGTACAGGAACCTCCATGGAGCGTGGAAGGATTTTTTTATCCTGAGAACTTGTCTGTTCTATTGGCACTGATCTGGGATCTTTTTAACAATCCTCATCTAATCCAGAACTCTACCATGAGGGAAGTAAAAACTCAACCCTAGATCAGCATCTAAGGAGATTTCTACAACGGGTTGGTCAAAACAAGCATTGTGATTGGTTGAGACGTGTTCTAAGCCATACTAAGAAACCTGTTTAGCACAGGCACATCTACGATGCAAAAATGGGCGTCTTTGTTTTCTGTTTAATCTGAGAAACCTTTCAGCATCCATTTCCGTTGAGGGATGAAATAGTAGCCTATGAATACATTTATCAAAATTATGTTTTTCATTGAATTTGGTAACCCGTTGTAGAAAAGCAATTGCACACTCGAGGTTGTGCAAAACAACTTGTTTTAGCATGCCTTCTCATGTGCAACTACATATACATATAGACGAGTCAACATCCTGCTCCTTCATATAGACGAGTCAACATCCTGCTCCTTTATATAGACGAGTCAACATCCTGCTCCTTCATATAGACGAGTCAACATCCTGCTCCTTCATATAGACGAGTCAACATCCTGCTCCTTCATATAGACGAGTCAACATCCTGCTCCTTCCTATAGACGAGTCAACATCCTGCTCCTTCATATAGACGAGTCAACATCCTGCTCCTTCATATAGATGAGTCAACATCCTGCTCCTTCATATAGACGAGTCAACATCCTGCTCCTTCATATAGACGAGTCAACATCCTGCTCCTTCATATAGATCAACATCCTGCTCCTTCATATAGACGAGTCAACATCCTGCTCCTTCATATAGATGAGTCAACATCCTGCTCCTTCATATAGATGAGTCAACATCCTGCTCCTTCATATAGATGAGTCAACATCCTGCTCCTTCATATAGACGAGTCAACATCCTGCTCCTTCATATAGATGAGTCAACATCCTGCTCCTTCATATAGATGAGTCAACATCCTGCTCCTTCATATAGACGAGTCAACATCCTGCTCCTTCATATAGATGAGTCAACATCCTGCTCCTTCATATAGACGAGTCAACATCCTGCTCCTTCATATAGATGAGTCAACATCCTGCTCCTTCATATAGATGAGTCGACATCCTGCTCCTTCATATAGATGAGTCAACATCCTGCTCCTTCATATAGATGAGTCAACATCCTGCTCCTTCATATAGATGAGTCAACACCCTAAACACGCTACTCGTGGTTCTGGGAGGGTGTTTGGATTCGAAGAATGGAATGTTACAAGGAACTAAGGCTAGCAGGGAGACTCTAGTCTGATTCTGGACACTAGATTTAGAATCTATTCTCTACACTGCATCTTCCTTGTCTTTTTATATCTCAATGTGAACAAAATGAAGGAAATGTATGTTTTGAAAATGTGTAATTAATTGTATCCATTATTTAACTCATAATTGACTATTTGTTATGTGTGTAGATCATTTGTTGTAAAATGTCATATTGTTTATACTGTGACTCCTATCTCATGTCTTAATGGCCTGATTGTGTTAGTACAGTGATAGATGAGAGCGTGTGGCTGGCTCCCTCCCTCCCATCCCCAGCTCAGCCCTAGTCCCATCTCCAGCTCAGCCCTAGTCCCATCTCCAGCTCAGCCCTAGTCCCATCTCCAGCTCAGCCCTAGTCCCATCTCCAGCTCAGCCCTAGTCCCATCTCCAGCTCCAGTCCCATCTCCAGCCCTAGTCCCATCCCCAGCCCTAGTCCCATCCCCAGCTCAGACCTAGTCCCATCCCCAGCCCTAGTCCCATCTCCAGCTCAGCCCTAGTCCCATCCCCAGCCCTAGTCCCATCCCCAGCTCAGCCCTATTCCCATCCCCAGCCCTAGTCCCATCCCCAGCTCAGCCCTAGTCCCAGCCCTAGTCCCATCCCCAGCTCAGCCTTAGTCCCATCCCCAGCTCAGCCCTAGTCCCATCCCCAGCTCAGCCCTAGTCCCATCCCCAGTCCTAGTCCCATCCCCAGCTCAGCCCTAGTCCCATCCCCAGCTCAGCCCTAGTCCCATCCCCAGCTCAGCCCTAGTCCCATCCCCAGCCCTAGTCCCATCCCCAGCCCTAGTCCCATCCCCAGCTCTAGTCCCATCCCCAGCTCAGCACTAGTCCCATCCCCAGCCCTAGTCCCATCCCCAGCTCAGCCCTAGTCCCATCCCCAGCCCTAGTCCCATCCCCAGCTCAGCCTTAGTCCCATCCCCAGCTCAGCCCTAGTCCCATCCCCAGCTCAGCCCTAGTCCCATCCCCAGCTCAGCCCTAGTCCCATCCCCAGTCCTAGTCCCATCCCCAGCTCAGCCCTAGTCCCATCCCCAGCTCAGCCCTAGTCCCATCCCCAGCTCAGCCCTAGTCCCATCCCCAGCCCTAGTCCCATCCCCCCAGCCCTAGTCCCATCCCCAGCTCTAGTCCCATCCCCAGCTCAGCACTAGTCCCATCCCCAGCCCTAGTCCCATCCCCAGCTCAGCCCTAGTCCCATCCCCAGCCCTAGTCCCATCCCCAGCTCAGCCTTAGTCCCATCCCCAGCTCAGCCCTAGTCCCATCCCCAGCTCAGCCTTAGTCCCATCCCCAGCTCAGCCCTAGTCCCATCCCCAGCTCAGACCTAGTCCCATCCCCAGCTCAGCCCTAGTCCCATCCCCAGCTCAGCCCTAGTCCCATCCCCAGTCCTAGTCCCATCACCAGCTCAGACCTAGTCCCAGCCCTAGTCCCATCCCCAGACCTAGGACCATCCCCAGCTCAGACCTAGTCCCATCCCCAGTCCTAGTCCCATCCCCAGCTCAGACCTAGTCCCATCCCCAGCTCAGACCTAGTCCCATCCACAGCCCTAGTCCCATCCCCAGCTCAGACCTAGTCCCATCCCCAGCTCAGACCTAGTCCCATCCCCAGCCCTAGTCCCATCCCCAGCTCAACCCTAGTCCCATCCTCAGCCCTAGTCCCATCCCCAGCTCAGACCTAGTCCCATCCCCAGTTTAGCCCTAGTCCCATCCCCAGCTCTAGTCCCATCCCCAGCCCTAGTCCCATCCCCAGTTCAGACCTAGTCCCATCCCCAGCCCTAGTCCCATCCCCAGCTCTAGTCCCATCCCCAGCTCAGACCTAGTCCCATCCCCAGCTCAGACCTAGTCCCATCCCCAGCTCAGACCTAGTCCCATCCCCAGCCCTAGTCCCATCCCCAGCCCTAGTCCCATCCCCAGCCCTAGTCCCATCCCCAGACCTAGTCCCATCCCCAGCTCAGACCTAGTCCCATCCCCAGCTCTAGTCCCATCCCCAGCTCAGACCTAGTCCCAGCCCTAGTCCCATCCCCAGCTCAGACCTAGTCCCATCCCCAGCTCAGACATAGTCCCATCCCCAGCCCTAGTCCCATCCCCAGCTCTAGTCCCATCCCCAGCTCAGACATAGTCCCATCCCCAGCTCAGACCTAGTCCCATCCCCAGCCCTAGTCCCATCCCCAGCCCTAGTCCCATCCCCAGCCCTAGTCCCATCCCCAGCTCAGACATAGTCCCATCCCCAGCTCAGCCCTAGTCCCATCTCCAGCTCAGCCTTAGTCCCATCCCCAGCTCAGCCTTAGTTCCATCCCCAGCTCAGCCCTAGTCCCATCCCCAGTCCTAGTCCCATCCCCAGCCCTAGTCCCATCCCCAGACCTAGGACCATCCCCAGCTCAGACCTAGTCCCATCCCCAGTCCTAGTCCCATCCCCAGCTCAGACCTAGTCCCATCCCCAGCTCAGACCTAGTCCCATCCACAGCCCTAGTCCCATCCCCAGCCCTAGTCCCAGCCCTACTCCCATCCCCAGCTCAGACCTAGTCCCATCCCCAGTTTAGCCCTAGTCCCATCCCCAGTTTAGCCCTAGTCCCATCCCCAGCTCTAGTCCCATCCCCAGCCCTAGTCCCATCTCCAGCTCAGACCTAGTCCCATCCCCAGCCCTAGTCCCATCCCCAGCTCTAGTCCCATCCCCAGCTCAGACCTAGTCCCATCCCCAGCCCTAGTCCCATCCCCAGCCCTAGTCCCATCCCCAGCCCTAGTCCCATCCCCAGCTCTAGTCCCATCCCCAGCTCAGACCTAGTCCCATCCCCAGCCCTAGTCCCATCCCCAGCTCAGACCTAGTCCCATCCCCAGCCCTAGTCCCATCCCCAGCTCAGCCCCTATTAAATGTCATTAGTCTGAGTCATACGTATGAATGTATTGATTAGATGCAGAGATGGGATGCAGGGATCCATTGAAGAGATTTACCAGGTGGAACAAAGTCATGTAATCAATCACCATTCTCCCAGGAGGCTACTGACCTGGGCAACCTGCTCTACACGACACTGAGCCATTCATAAGGGCTGAGTCCCAAATGGGACCATATTCCCTATATAATGCACTACGTTTGACCAGGGCCACATGGGCCATTAGGGAGTTATTGAGGGTAGGGATGAGAATAGACTACATTGTATACTGTTTTGGTTTCAATAATATAAACCTCTTATGAAATGTTTTTTATATCACCCACTGCACAGGGCCTTTCTCAAGGGTTTGGTCTTTTTAACTATTAAACCATGGCAGCTGCTGCTAGCCCTTTTGAATGCCTTGTTTTATGTGTTATTTTTATCTTAACTCTGAGACAGTCACATTGGTCTTAAGACAATCCCTTCAGTCCCGGGGTGATTCTATTGTTAGAACTGTAGCACATTGGTCTTAAGACAATCCCTTCAGTCCCGGGGTGATTCTATTGTTAGAACTGTAGCACATTGGTCTTAAGACAATCCCTTCAGTCCCGGGGTGATTCTATTGTTAGAACTGTAGCACATTGGTCTTAAGACAATCCCTTCAGTCCCGGGGTGATTCTATTGTTAGAACTGTAGCACATTGGTCTTAAGACAATCCCTTCAGTCCCAGGGTGATTCTATTGTTAGAACTGTAGCACATTGGTCTTAAGACAATCCCTTCAGTCCCAGGGTGATTCTATTGTTAGAACTGTAGCACATTGGTCTTAAGACAATCCCTTCAGTCCCAGGGTGATTCTATTGTTAGAACTGTAGCACATTGGTCTTAAGACAATCCCTTCAGTCCCGGGGTGATTCTATTGTTAGAACTGTAGCACATTGGTCTTAAGACAATCCCTTCAGTCCCAGGGTGATTCTATTGTTAGAACTGTAGCACATTGGTCTTAAGACAATCCCTTCAGTCCCGGGGTGATTCTATTGTTAGAACTGTAGCACATTGGTCTTAAGACAATCCCTTCAGTCCCAGGGTGATTCTATTGTTAGAACTGTAGCACATTGGTCTTAAGACAATCCCTTCAGTCCCAGGGTGATTCTATTGTTAGAACTGTAGCACATTGGTCTTAAGACAATCCCTTCAGTCCCGGGGTGATTCTATTGTTAGAACTGTAGCACATTGGTCTTAAGACAATCCCTTCAGTCCCAGGGTGATTCTATTGTTAGAGCTGTAGCACATTGGTTCCTTGTAAAGTATTGTAAGTCATGAAAGTTTTGAATGTTTTTGTTACATGGTTTTCCACCATTGTAAGCGGTTGATTGTCATGTCTGTAATAGAGTATTCTACTTTATTCTCCATCCAACCTTCCCTCCCTCCCATCCATCCAGCCTTCCTTCCCTCCCTCCCATCCATCCAGCCTTCCCTCCCTCCCATCCATCCAGCCTTCCCTCCCTCCCAGCCTTAGTCAGTCCCATCCCCAGCCTTAGTCAGTCCCTGTCCCATCCCCAGCCTTAGTCATTCCCTGTCCCATCCCCAGCCTTAGTCAGTCCCATCCCCAGCCTTAGTCAGTCCCTGTCCCATCCCCAGCCTTAGTCAGTCCCTGTCCCATCCCCAGCCTTAGTCAGTCCCTGTCCCATCCCCAGCCTTAGTCATTCCCTGTCCCATCCCCAGCCTTAGTCAGTCCCATCCCCAGCCTTAGTCAGTCCCTGTCCCATCCCCAGCCTTAGTCAGTCCCTGTCCCATCCCCAGCCTTAGTCAGTCCCTGTCCCATCCCCAGCCTTAGTCAGTCCCTGTCCCATCCCCAGCCTTAGTCAGTCCCTGTCACATCCCCCGCCTTAGTCAGTCCCATCCCCAGCCTTAGTCAGTCCCTGTCCCATCCCCAGCCTTAGTCAGTCCCTGTCCCATCCCCAGCCTTAGTCAGTCCCTGTCCCATCCCCAGCCTTAGTCAGACCCTGTCCCATCCCCAGCCTTAGTCAGACCCTGTCCCATCCCCAGCCTTAGTCAGACCCTGTCCCATCCCCAGCCTTAGTCAGTCCCTGTCCCATCCCCAGCCTTAGTCAGTCCCATCCCCAGCCTTAGTCAGTCCCTGTCCCATCCCCAGCCTTAGTCAGTCCCTGTCCCATCCCCAGCCTTAGTCAGTCCCTGTCCCATCCCTTGCCTTAGTCAGTCCCAGTCCCATCCCCAGCCTTAGTCAGTCCCTGTCCCATCCCTTGCCTTAGTCAGTCCCATCCCCAGCCTTAGTCAGTCCCTGTCCCATCCCCAGCCTTAGTCAGTCCCATCCCCAGCCTTAGTCAGTCCCTGTCCCATTCCCAGCCTTAGTCAGTCCCTGTCCCATCCCTTGCCTTGGTCAGTCCCTGTCCCATCCCCAGCCTTAGTCAGTCCCATCCCCAGCCTTAGTCAGTCCCTGTCCCATCCCCAGCCTTAGTCAGTCCCTGTCCCATCCCTTGCCATGTACCTCAACTCCACCATGACTTCATCCACAGAGTTGAATGCAGAAACGGAACTCCTTCGAGTCACTATGCGTCAATACTTCAACAATTTAAATACCCTTACTTTGTACAGTGCCTTCAGAAAGTCCCAGTCCCATTGTCCTGCTGATCTATATCACTAGATCTATACCACTAGTTTCCGTACAATATTGTATATCAGACTTGTTCTATGCCAATAAATCAGATATCTATATCATACAGTACCTAAATCCACTTTTAATTACTTGCTGCTGCTGCCTGGAACTAGCAAAGGGCCTTTATCAATGCTGAGCCTGGGTAATGGAGAAATGAAGTGGTTCTAGGTATGCCACACATGGAGACGTCCTAGGAAGATTTCTAGGGGGTTTCTACAAGTACCAGACGAAGACAAAGAGATGCTGAATCCAGGCTGAGATGCAATGGTTAGGTCCTGGAGAAGGAGAAGCTCTAAGAAGGAGAAGTTATCAGATGGAGAGGTGCTAGGAGTACCAGATGAAAATGAAGAGAGAAGCTGGATCCAGGCTATAGCCCTCTCTAGACAGGAGAGGAACCCAGCGGTACCCTGGAGAGATGGGAATACAAGCACATGCAACTAATGGATACGATGTCTCAATACAAAGGATGCTGCCTACCTGCCTCGAAAGGAAGCATCCTTGTGGATTGGAACACAGTCCATGTCACTGTTCAGGCCTGATTATGTCAATCACTCATGACTGTGTGTTCTCTCTCTTTACCCCTCTCCCTCGCTAACCCTCTTCCTCCCCATCCATCTCTTCCTTCCCCTCCCTCGCTAACCCTCTTCCTCCCTCTAACCCTCTTCTTCCCTCGCTAACTCTCTTCCTCCCCCTCCCTCGCTAACCCTCTTCCTCCCTCTAACCCTCTTCCTCCCTCTAACCCTCTTCTTCCCTCGCTAACTCTCTTCCTCCCCCTCCCTCGCTAACCCTCTTCCTCCCCATCCATCTCTTCTTCACCCTCCCTCGCTAACCCTCCCCTTCCCTCTCTAACCCTCCCCTCCCTCTCTAACCCCCCCTCCCTCGCTAACCCTCTTCCTCCCAATCCATCTCTTCCTCCCCTCCCTCGCTAACCCTCTTCCTCCCTCTCTCTCCTTATCCTCCCCCTCCCTCTCTCTCCTCATCCTCCCCCTCTTTCTCTTCCCCTCTTCCTCCCTCTTTTTCCTTATTCCTCCCCCTCCCTCTCTCTCCTCATCTTCCCCCTCTCTCTCTTCCTCTCCCTCCCTCTCTCTCCTCTTCCTCCACCTCTCACCTTTCTTCATACTGATGAAGGGGATGGTGTACTGTCCTATAAACTCAGAGGTGAGTCCTGTCTGGTCTCTTACAGTGAAGCGGATGAGGCTGAGTTCAGGGACAGAGATGGTGAAGTTCATGGCCGAGTCCCAACGAGGGCTCAGAGCTGTGGGAGGGAGCCAGAACAGTTACTATTTCCACCCTCAAACCCCCCATCCACTCAAAGCCCCTATGAATAGGTGAACTCTCTCCCTCTTGTCTCCACCTAGCAGTCCATGTCTGGGTGATGTGTTCTAGATAAGCTGAATCACTGTTCGCTTACATCTAGGAAGTGCTCGGGTTTTAGAACAGGCTAGGTCCAAATGAAGGGTGATACGTGGCCAGGGGATGTAAACGCCTCCATAGAATAACGACTATCAAAACAACCTAGGGTACGATATGGCACCCTATTCCCTATATATAGTGCACTACTTTAGACCAGGGCCCTATATAACCCTATTCCCTATATAGTACACTACTTTAGACCAGGGCCCTATAGAACCCTATTCCCTATATAGTGCACTACTTTAGACCAGAGCCCTATAGAACCCTATTCCCTATATAGTGCACTACTTTAGACCAGAGCTCTATGTGGGCCCTGGTCAAAGCAGGGCCCTGTGAACCGAGTAAGGTGCTACTATATCTGATGCTATCAAGAAACAATTAGACTCTTGAGTTGCGTCTTTAACACTCCGTTCATGAGTTGATTATCGCTGAGGGCAGATGAAAGCAGACAGAGGAGATTGAATGAGACATGTCCCGTTTTTTTTTCGAAGGGATGTTTTAAAACAGACAGAAACATGTGTTATTGTACACCCAGACTTCAAATTATGGAAATGCTTCACAAGCTGTTAATGAAATGGTCCACATTGACCTGTGTATAAGTGATATTCTTGAATATGCAAATACAACTTTTTATATAGTCTCCAGTAGCAAAAATCTAAGTCACAAATGACATTACTGCACTGTAGGTATAGTGTATATGTCTAGTGTCCTCGCTTGGCTCTCTTTTCTTTCCCCTCTCTAGTGAGAGCAGCCTGTCCTCTCTCCTCTCTAGTGAGTGCAGCCTGCCGTCTCTCTTCTCTAGTGAGTACAGCCTGTCCTGTCTCATCTCTAGTGAGTGCAGCCTGTCCTCTCTCATCTCTAGTGAGTGCAGCCTGTTCTCTCTCATCTCTAGTGAGTGGACCCTGTCCTCTCCTCTCTAGTGAGTACAGCCTGTCCTCTCTCATCTCTAGTGAGTACAGCCTGTCCTCTCTCATCTCTAGTGAGTACAGCCTGTCCTCTCTCCTCTCTAGTGAGTGCAGCCTGTCCTCTCTCTTCTCTAGTGAGTATAGCCTGTCCTCTCTCATCTCTAGTGAGTGCAGCCTGTCCTCTCTCATCTCTAGTGAGTGCAGCCTGTCCTCTCTCCTCTCTAGTGAGTGGACCCTGTCCTCTCCTCTCTAGTGAGTACAGCCTGTCCTCTCTCCTCTCTAGTGAGTACAGCCTGTCCTCTCTCCTCTCTAGTGAGTACAGCCTGTCCTCTCTCCTCTCTAGTGAGTGCAGCCTGTCCTCTCTCCTCTCTAGTGAGGGTGACCTGTCCTCTCCTCTCTAGTGAGAGCAGCCTGTCCTCTCTCCTCTCTAGTGAGAGCAGCCTGTCCGCTCTAGTGAGTGCAGCCTCTCCTCTCTAGTGAGTGCAGCCTGTCCTCTCCTCTCTAGTGAGTGCAGCCTGTCCTCTCTCCTCTCTAGTGAGTGCAGCCTGTCCTCTCCTCTCTAGTGAGTACAGCCTGTCATCTCTCCTCTCTAGTGAGTGGACCCTGTCCTCTCCTCTCTAGTGAGTACAGCCTGTCCTCTCTCCTCTCTAGTGAATGGACCCTGTCCTCTCCTCTCTAGTGAGTGCAGCCTGTCCTCTCTCCTCTCTAGTGAGTGCAGCCTGTCCTCTCCTCTCTAGTGAGTACAGCCTGTCATCTCTCCTCTCTAGTGAGTGGACCCTGTCCTCTCCTCTCTAGTGAGTGGACCCTGTCCTCTCCTCTCTAGTGAGTGCAGCCTGTCCTCTCTCCTCTCTAGTGAGTGCAGCCTGTCCTCTCTAGTGAGTGCAGCCTGTCCTCTCTCATCTCTAGTGAGTGCAGCCTGTCCTCTCTCCTCTCTAGTGAGTATAGCCTGTCCTCTCTCATCTCTAGTGAGTGCAGCCTGTCCTCTCTCATCTCTAGTGAGTGCAGCCTGTCCTCTCTCCTCTCTAGTGAGTGGACCCTGTCCTCTCCTCTCTAGTGAGTACAGCCTGTCCTCTCTCCTCTCTAGTGAGTACAGCCTGTCCTCTCTCCTCTCTAGTGAGTACAGCCTGTCCTCTCTCCTCTCTAGTGAGTGCAGCCTGTCCTCTCTCCTCTCTAGTGAGGGTGACCTGTCCTCTCCTCTCTAGTGAGAGCAGCCTGTCCTCTCTCCTCTCTAGTGAGAGCAGCCTGTCCGCTCTAGTGAGTGCAGCCTCTCCTCTCCAGTGAGTGCAGCCTGTCTCTCCTCTCTAGTGAGTGCAGCCTGTCCTCTCTCCTCTCTAGTGAGTGCAGCCTGTCCTCTCCTCTCTAGTGAGTACAGCCTGTCCTCTCTCCTCTCTAGTGAATGGACCCTGTCCTCTCCTCTCTAGTGAGTGCAGCCTGTCCTCTCTCCTCTCTAGTGAGTGCAGCCTGTCCTCTCCTCTCTAGTGAGTACAGCCTGTCATCTCTCCTCTCTAGTGAGTGGACCCTGTCCTCTCCTCTCTAGTGAGTCCAGCCTGTCCTCTCTCCTCTCTAGTGAGTGCAGCCTGTCCTCTCTCCTCTCTAGTGAGTGCAGCCTGTCCTCTCTAGTGAGTGCAGCCTGTCCTCTCTCATCTCTAGTGAGTGCAGCCTGTCCTCTCTCCTCTCTAGTGAGTGCAGCCTGTCCTCTCTAGTGAGTGGACCCTGTCCTCTCCTCTCTAGTGAGTGGACCCTGTCCTCTCCTCTCTAGTGAGTCCAGCCTGTCCTCTCTCCTCTCTAGTGAGTGCAGCCTGTCCTCTCTCTTCTCTAGTGAGTGGACCCAGTCCTCTCCTCTCTAGTGAGTGGACCCTGTCCTCTCCTCTCTAGTGAGTGGACCCTGTCCTCTCCTCTCTAGTGAGTGCAGCCTGTCCTCTCTCCTCTCTAGTGAGTGCAGCCTGTCCTCTCTAGTGAGTGGACCCTGTCCTCTCCTCTCTAGTGAGTGGACCCTGTCCTCTCCTCTCTAGTGAGTACAGCCTGTCCTCTCCTCTCTAGTGAGTACAGCCTGTCCTCTCTCCTCTCTAGTGAGTGCAGCCTGTCCTCTCCTCTCTAGTGAGTGCAGCCTGTCCTTTCTCCTCTCTAGTGAGTGCAGCCTGTCCTCTCTCCTCTCTAGTGAGTGCAGCCTGTCCTCTCTCCTCTCTAGTGAGTGCAGCCTGTCCTCTCTCCTCTCTAGTGAGTGCAGCCTGTCCTCTCTCCTCTCTAGTGAGTGCATCCTGTCCTCTCCTCTAGTGAGTACAGCCTGTCCTCTCTCCTCTCTAGTGAGTTCAGCCTGTCCTCTCTCCTCTCTAGTGAGTGCATCCTGTCCTCTCCTCTAGTGAGTACAGCCTGTCCTCTCTCCTCTCTAGTGAGTTCAGCCTGTCCTCTCTCCTCTCTAGTGAGTGCAGCCTGTCCTCTCTCCTCTCTAGTGAGAGCAGCCTGTCCTCTCTCCTCTCTAGTGAGCAGCCTGTCCGCTCTAGTGAGTGTAGCCTCTCCTCTCTAGTGAGTGCAGCCTGTCCTCTCTCCTCTCTAGTGAGTGCAGCCTGTCCTCTCCTCTCTAGTGAGTACAGCCTGTCATCTCTCCTCTCTAGTGGGTGGACCCTGTCCTCTCCTCTCTAGTGAGTACAGCCTGTCCTCTCTCCTCTCTAGTGAATGGACCCTGTCCTCTCCTCTCTAGTGAGTGCAGCCTGTCCTCTCTCCTCTCTAGTGAGTGCAGCCTGTCCTCTCCTCTCTAGTGAGTACAGCCTGTCATCTCTCCTCTCTAGTGAGTGGACCCTGTCCTCTCCTCTCTAGTGAGTGGACCCTGTCCTCTCCTCTCTAGTGAGTGCAGCCTGTCCTCTCTCCTCTCTAGTGAGTGCAGCCTGTCCTCTCTAGTGAGTGCAGCCTGTCCTCTCTCATCTCTAGTGAGTGCAGCCTGTCCTCTCTCCTCTCTAGTGAGTATAGCCTGTCCTCTCTCATCTCTAGTGAGTGCAGCCTGTCCTCTCTCATCTCTAGTGAGTGCAGCCTGTCCTCTCTCCTCTCTAGTGAGTGGACCCTGTCCTCTCCTCTCTAGTGAGTACAGCCTGTCCTCTCTCCTCTCTAGTGAGTACAGCCTGTCCTCTCTCCTCTCTAGTGAGTACAGCCTGTCCTCTCTCCTCTCTAGTGAGTGCAGCCTGTCCTCTCTCCTCTCTAGTGAGGGTGACCTGTCCTCTCCTCTCTAGTGAGAGCAGCCTGTCCTCTCTCCTCTCTAGTGAGAGCAGCCTGTCCGCTCTAGTGAGTGCAGCCTCTCCTCTCCAGTGAGTGCAGCCTGTCCTCTCCTCTCTAGTGAGTGCAGCCTGTCCTCTCTCCTCTCTAGTGAGTGCAGCCTGTCCTCTCCTCTCTAGTGAGTACAGCCTGTCCTCTCTCCTCTCTAGTGAATGGACCCTGTCCTCTCCTCTCTAGTGAGTGCAGCCTGTCCTCTCTCCTCTCTAGTGAGTGCAGCCTGTCCTCTCCTCTCTAGTGAGTACAGCCTGTCATCTCTCCTCTCTAGTGAGTGGACCCTGTCCTCTCCTCTCTAGTGAGTCCAGCCTGTCCTCTCTCCTCTCTAGTGAGTGCAGCCTGTCCTCTCTCCTCTCTAGTGAGTGCAGCCTGTCCTCTCTAGTGAGTGCAGCCTGTCCTCTCTCATCTCTAGTGAGTGCAGCCTGTCCTCTCTCCTCTCTAGTGAGTGCAGCCTGTCCTCTCTAGTGAGTGGACCCTGTCCTCTCCTCTCTAGTGAGTGGACCCTGTCCTCTCCTCTCTAGTGAGTCCAGCCTGTCCTCTCTCCTCTCTAGTGAGTGCAGCCTGTCCTCTCTCTTCTCTAGTGAGTGGACCCAGTCCTCTCCTCTCTAGTGAGTGGACCCTGTCCTCTCCTCTCTAGTGAGTGGACCCTGTCCTCTCCTCTCTAGTGAGTGCAGCCTGTCCTCTCTCCTCTCTAGTGAGTGCAGCCTGTCCTCTCTAGTGAGTGGACCCTGTCCTCTCCTCTCTAGTGAGTGGACCCTGTCCTCTCCTCTCTAGTGAGTACAGCCTGTCCTCTCCTCTCTAGTGAGTACAGCCTGTCCTCTCTCCTCTCTAGTGAGTGCAGCCTGTCCTCTCCTCTCTAGTGAGTGCAGCCTGTCCTTTCTCCTCTCTAGTGAGTGCAGCCTGTCCTCTCTCCTCTCTAGTGAGTGCAGCCTGTCCTCTCTCCTCTCTAGTGAGTGCAGCCTGTCCTCTCTCCTCTCTAGTGAGTGCAGCCTGTCCTCTCTCCTCTCTAGTGAGTGCATCCTGTCCTCTCCTCTAGTGAGTACAGCCTGTCCTCTCTCCTCTCTAGTGAGTTCAGCCTGTCCTCTCTCCTCTCTAGTGAGTGCATCCTGTCCTCTCCTCTAGTGAGTACAGCCTGTCCTCTCTCCTCTCTAGTGAGTTCAGCCTGTCCTCTCTCCTCTCTAGTGAGTGCAGCCTGTCCTCTCTCCTCTCTAGTGAGTGCAGCCTGTCCTCTCTCCTCTCTAGTGAGTGCAGCCTGTCCTCTCCTCTCTAGTGAGTACAGCCTGTCATCTCTCCTCTCTAGTGAGTGGACCCTGTCCTCTCCTCTCTAGTGAGTGGACCCTGTCCTCTCCTCTCTAGTGAGTGCAGCCTGTCCTCTCTCCTCTCTAGTGAGTGCAGCCTGTCCTCTCTAGTGAGTGCAGCCTGTCCTCTCTCATCTCTAGTGAGTGCAGCCTGTCCTCTCTCCTCTCTAGTGAGTATAGCCTGTCCTCTCTCATCTCTAGTGAGTGCAGCCTGTCCTCTCTCATCTCTAGTGAGTGCAGCCTGTCCTCTCTCCTCTCTAGTGAGTGGACCCTGTCCTCTCCTCTCTAGTGAGTACAGCCTGTCCTCTCTCCTCTCTAGTGAGTACAGCCTGTCCTCTCTCCTCTCTAGTGAGTACAGCCTGTCCTCTCTCCTCTCTAGTGAGTGCAGCCTGTCCTCTCTCCTCTCTAGTGAGGGTGACCTGTCCTCTCCTCTCTAGTGAGAGCAGCCTGTCCTCTCTCCTCTCTAGTGAGAGCAGCCTGTCCGCTCTAGTGAGTGCAGCCTCTCCTCTCCAGTGAGTGCAGCCTGTCCTCTCCTCTCTAGTGAGTGCAGCCTGTCCTCTCTCCTCTCTAGTGAGTGCAGCCTGTCCTCTCCTCTCTAGTGAGTACAGCCTGTCCTCTCTCCTCTCTAGTGAATGGACCCTGTCCTCTCCTCTCTAGTGAGTGCAGCCTGTCCTCTCTCCTCTCTAGTGAGTGCAGCCTGTCCTCTCCTCTCTAGTGAGTACAGCCTGTCATCTCTCCTCTCCTCTCTAGTGAGTGGACCCTGTCCTCTCCTCTCTAGTGAGTCCAGCCTGTCCTCTCTCCTCTCTAGTGAGTGCAGCCTGTCCTCTCTCCTCTCTAGTGAGTGCAGCCTGTCCTCTCTAGTGAGTGCAGCCTGTCCTCTCTCATCTCTAGTGAGTGCAGCCTGTCCTCTCTCCTCTCTAGTGAGTACAGCCTGTCCTCTCTCCTCTCTAGTGAGTACAGCCTGTCCTCTCTCCTCTCTAGTGAGTGCAGCCTGTCCTCTCTCCTCTCTAGTGAGGGTGACCTGTCCTCTCCTCTCTAGTGAGAGCAGCCTGTCCTCTCTCCTCTCTAGTGAGAGCAGCCTGTCCGCTCTAGTGAGTGCAGCCTCTCCTCTCCAGTGAGTGCAGCCTGTCCTCTCCTCTCTAGTGAGTGCAGCCTGTCCTCTCTCCTCTCTAGTGAGTGCAGCCTGTCCTCTCCTCTCTAGTGAGTACAGCCTGTCCTCTCTCCTCTCTAGTGAATGGACCCTGTCCTCTCCTCTCTAGTGAGTGCAGCCTGTCCTCTCTCCTCTCTAGTGAGTGCAGCCTGTCCTCTCCTCTCTAGTGAGTACAGCCTGTCATCTCTCCTCTCTAGTGAGTGGACCCTGTCCTCTCCTCTCTAGTGAGTCCAGCCTGTCCTCTCTCCTCTCTAGTGAGTGCAGCCTGTCCTCTCTCCTCTCTAGTGAGTGCAGCCTGTCCTCTCTAGTGAGTGCAGCCTGTCCTCTCTCATCTCTAGTGAGTGCAGCCTGTCCTCTCTCCTCTCTAGTGAGTGCAGCCTGTCCTCTCTAGTGAGTGGACCCTGTCCTCTCCTCTCTAGTGAGTGGACCCTGTCCTCTCCTCTCTAGTGAGTCCAGCCTGTCCTCTCTCCTCTCTAGTGAGTGCAGCCTGTCCTCTCTCTTCTCTAGTGAGTGGACCCAGTCCTCTCCTCTCTAGTGAGTGGACCCTGTCCTCTCCTCTCTAGTGAGTGGACCCTGTCCTCTCCTCTCTAGTGAGTGCAGCCTGTCCTCTCTCCTCTCTAGTGAGTGCAGCCTGTCCTCTCTAGTGAGTGGACCCTGTCCTCTCCTCTCTAGTGAGTGGACCCTGTCCTCTCCTCTCTAGTGAGTACAGCCTGTCCTCTCCTCTCTAGTGAGTACAGCCTGTCCTCTCTCCTCTCTAGTGAGTGCAGCCTGTCCTCTCCTCTCTAGTGAGTGCAGCCTGTCCTTTCTCCTCTCTAGTGAGTGCAGCCTGTCCTCTCTCCTCTCTAGTGAGTGCAGCCTGTCCTCTCTCCTCTCTAGTGAGTGCAGCCTGTCCTCTCTCCTCTCTAGTGAGTGCAGCCTGTCCTCTCTCCTCTCTAGTGAGTGCATCCTGTCCTCTCCTCTAGTGAGTACAGCCTGTCCTCTCTCCTCTCTAGTGAGTTCAGCCTGTCCTCTCTCCTCTCTAGTGAGTGCATCCTGTCCTCTCCTCTAGTGAGTACAGCCTGTCCTCTCTCCTCTCTAGTGAGTTCAGCCTGTCCTCTCTCCTCTCTAGTGAGTGCAGCCTGTCCTCTCTCCTCTCTAGTGAGTGCAGCCTGTCCTCTCTCCTCTCTAGTGAGTGCAGCCTGTCCTCTCCTCTCTAGTGAGTACAGCCTGTCATCTCTCCTCTCTAGTGAGTGGACCCTGTCCTCTCCTCTCTAGTGAGTGGACCCTGTCCTCTCCTCTCTAGTGAGTGCAGCCTGTCCTCTCTCCTCTCTAGTGAGTGCAGCCTGTCCTCTCTAGTGAGTGCAGCCTGTCCTCTCTCATCTCTAGTGAGTGCAGCCTGTCCTCTCTCCTCTCTAGTGAGTATAGCCTGTCCTCTCTCATCTCTAGTGAGTGCAGCCTGTCCTCTCTCATCTCTAGTGAGTGCAGCCTGTCCTCTCTCCTCTCTAGTGAGTGGACCCTGTCCTCTCCTCTCTAGTGAGTACAGCCTGTCCTCTCTCCTCTCTAGTGAGTACAGCCTGTCCTCTCTCCTCTCTAGTGAGTACAGCCTGTCCTCTCTCCTCTCTAGTGAGTGCAGCCTGTCCTCTCTCCTCTCTAGTGAGGGTGACCTGTCCTCTCCTCTCTAGTGAGAGCAGCCTGTCCTCTCTCCTCTCTAGTGAGAGCAGCCTGTCCGCTCTAGTGAGTGCAGCCTCTCCTCTCCAGTGAGTGCAGCCTGTCCTCTCCTCTCTAGTGAGTGCAGCCTGTCCTCTCTCCTCTCTAGTGAGTGCAGCCTGTCCTCTCCTCTCTAGTGAGTACAGCCTGTCCTCTCTCCTCTCTAGTGAATGGACCCTGTCCTCTCCTCTCTAGTGAGTGCAGCCTGTCCTCTCTCCTCTCTAGTGAGTGCAGCCTGTCCTCTCCTCTCTAGTGAGTACAGCCTGTCATCTCTCCTCTCTAGTGAGTGGACCCTGTCCTCTCCTCTCTAGTGAGTCCAGCCTGTCCTCTCTCCTCTCTAGTGAGTGCAGCCTGTCCTCTCTCCTCTCTAGTGAGTGCAGCCTGTCCTCTCTAGTGAGTTGCCTGTCCTCTCTCATCTCTAGTGAGTGCAGCCTGTCCTCTCTCCTCTCTAGTGAGTGCAGCCTGTCCTCTCTAGTGAGTGGACCCTGTCCTCTCCTCTCTAGTGAGTGGACCCTGTCCTCTCCTCTCTAGTGAGTCCAGCCTGTCCTCTCTCCTCTCTAGTGAGTGCAGCCTGTCCTCTCTCTTCTCTAGTGAGTGGACCCAGTCCTCTCCTCTCTAGTGAGTGGACCCTGTCCTCTCCTCTCTAGTGAGTGGACCCTGTCCTCTCCTCTCTAGTGAGTGCAGCCTGTCCTCTCTCCTCTCTAGTGAGTGCAGCCTGTCCTCTCTAGTGAGTGGACCCTGTCCTCTCCTCTCTAGTGAGTGGACCCTGTCCTCTCCTCTCTAGTGAGTACAGCCTGTCCTCTCCTCTCTAGTGAGTACAGCCTGTCCTCTCTCCTCTCTAGTGAGTGCAGCCTGTCCTCTCCTCTCTAGTGAGTGCAGCCTGTCCTTTCTCCTCTCTAGTGAGTGCAGCCTGTCCTCTCTCCTCTCTAGTGAGTGCAGCCTGTCCTCTCTCCTCTCTAGTGAGTGCAGCCTGTCCTCTCTCCTCTCTAGTGAGTGCAGCCTGTCCTCTCTCCTCTCTAGTGAGTGCATCCTGTCCTCTCCTCTAGTGAGTACAGCCTGTCCTCTCTCCTCTCTAGTGAGTTCAGCCTGTCCTCTCTCCTCTCTAGTGAGTGCATCCTGTCCTCTCCTCTAGTGAGTACAGCCTGTCCTCTCTCCTCTCTAGTGAGTTCAGCCTGTCCTCTCTCCTCTCTAGTGAGTGCAGCCTGTCCTCTCTCCTCTCTAGTGAGTGCAGCCTGTCCTCTCTCCTCTCTAGTGAGTGCAGCCTGTCCTTTCTCCTCTCTAGTGAGTGCATCCTGTCCTCTCCTCTAGTGAGTACAGCCTGTCCTCTCTCCTCTCTAGTGAGTTCAGCCTGTCCTCGCTCCTCTCTAGTGAGTTCAGCCTGTCCTCTCTCCTCTCTAGTGAGAGCAGCCTGTCCTCTCCTCTCTAGTGAGTGCACCCTGTCCTCTCCTCTCTAGCGAGTGCATCCTGTACTCTCCTCTCTAGTGAGTGCAGCCTGTCCTCTCTCCTCTCTAGTGAGTTCAGCCTGTCCTCTCCTCTCTAGTGGACCCTGTCCTCTCCTCTCTAGTGGACCCTGTCCTCTCCTCTCTAGTGGACCCTGTCCTCTCCTTTCTAGTGAGTGCAGCCTGTCCTCTCCTCTCTAGTGGACCCTGTCCTCTCCTCTCTAGTGGACCCTGTCCTCTCCTCTCTAGTGGACCCTGTCCTCTGTCTGATATACAGTATCGTGTCTCTCTGTCCTCTGTGTTCTTTCTGAGGGCTCGTGTCTCTGTCCTCTGTTCTTTCTGAGGGATCATGTCTCTCTGTCCTCTGTGTTCTTTCTGAGGTCTCGTGTCTCTCTGTCCTCTGTGTTCTTTCTGAGGTCTCGTGTCTCTCTGTCCTCTGTGTTCTTTCTGAGGTCTCGTGTCTCTCTGTCCTCTGTGTTCTTTCTGAGGTCTCGTGTCTCTCTGTCCTCTGTGTTCTTTCTGAGGTCTAGTGTAGCCTACTGTAGTTAAAGGATGAGCCCTCTACTTCTCTAAAGGCAAGCCAGACAGTGTGCATCCCAAATCACACCCTATAGCCTAAAGTGCACTACCTGGACCCTGGTCAAAAGCAGTGGACTACATAGGGGAAAGAGTGCACTTTGGGACCCACTCTGTGCCTTTTGAAGAGGCTAGCTCATCAGCACATTTCGCCCTCGGAAGCCCAAGAGCTGTCGGCCCGGGAATTGGATTCACGGGGAGAAGAATTAAAGTTTTATAAAGTGGTTTCCTAGGGCAGGAGACTGGTCTCTATGAGTATGGGTTCTGACTGTAGATTCAAACAGTACTTTGAGATCACAGCTAGTCTGCTCCTCTGTACACTGTATCACTCTGAGACTTTGTAGGTTGAGCCCGTTTTTTCTTCCAGACATTGACTGTCTATTTCCAGACATCGACTGTCTTTTCCAGACACTGACTGTCTTCTTTCAGACATCAACCATCTTTCCAGACACGGACTGTCTTTTCCCGACATCGACTGTCTTTCCAGACATTGACTGTCTATTTCCAGACATTGACTGTCTATTTCCAGACATTGACCGTCTATTTCCAGACACTGACTGTCTATTTCCAGACATTGACTGTCTTTTCCAGACATTGGCTGTCTATTTCCAGACATTGACTGTCTTTCCCAGACATTGACTGTCTTTTCCAGACATTGACTGTCTTTTCCAGACATTGACTATCTTTTCCAGACATTGACTCTCTATTTCCAGACATTGACTGTCTATTTCCAGACATTGACTATCTTTTCCTGACATTGACTGTCTATTTCCAGGCATTGACTGTCTATTTCCAGACATTGACTATCTTTTCCAGACATTGACTGTCTATTTCCAGACATTGACTTTCTTTTCCAGACATTGACTGTCTATTTCCAGACATCGACTGTCTTTTCCAGACATTGACTGTCTTCTTTCAGACATCAACCGTCTTTCCAGACACGGACTGTCTTTTCCCGACATCGACTGTCTTTCCAGACATTGACTGTCTATTTCCAGACATTGACCGTCTATTTCCAGACATTGACTGTCTATTTCCAGACATTGACTGTCTTTTCCAGACATTGGCTGTCTATTTCCAGACATTGACTGTCTTTCCCAGACATTGACTGTCTTTTCCAGACATTGGCTGTCTTTTCCAGACATTGACTATCTTTTTCAGACATTGACTCTCTATTTCCAGACATTGACTGTCTATTTCCAGACATTGACTATCTTTTCCTGACATTGACTGTCTATTTCCAGGCATTGACTGTCTATTTCCAGACATTGACTATCTTTTCCAGACATTGACTGTCTATTTCCAGACATTGACTATCTTTTCCAGACATTGACTGTCTTTTCCAGACATTGACTATCTATTTCCAGACATCGACTGTCTTTTCCAGACACTGACTGTCTTCTTTCAGACATCAACCGTCTTTCCAGACACCGACTGTCTTTTCCCGACATCGACTGTCTTTCCAGACATTGACTGTCTATTTCCAGACATTGACTGTCTATTTCCAGACATTGGCTGTCTATTTCCAGACATTGACTGACTGTCTTTTCCAGACATTGACTGTCTATTTCCAGACATTGACTGTCTTTCCCAGACATTGGCTGTCTTTTCCAGACATTGGCTGTCTTTTCCAGACATTGACTGTCTTTTCCAGACATTGACTATCTTTTCCAGACATTGACTCTCTATTTCCAGACATTGACTGTCTATTTCCAGACATTGACTATCTTTTCCTGACATTGACTGTCTATTTCCAGGCATTGACTGTCTATTTCCAGACATTGACTACCTTTTCCAGACATTGACTGTCTATTTCCAGACATTGACTATCTTTTCCAGACATTGACTGTCTTTTCCAGACATTGACTATCTTTTCCAGACATCGACTGTCTTTTCCAGACACTGACTGTCTTCTTTCAGACATCAACCGTCTTTCCAGACACTGACTGTCTTTTCCCGACATCGACTGTCTTTCCAGACATTGACTGTCTATTTCCAGACATTGACTGTCTATTTCCAGACATTGACTGTCTATTTCCAGACATTGACTGTCTATTTCCAGACATTGACTGTCTATTTCCAGACATTGACTGTCTATTTCCAGACATTGACTGTCTTTCCCAGACATTGACTGTCTTTTCCAGACATTGACTATCTTTTCCTGACATTGACTGTCTATTTCCAGGCATTGACTGTCAATTTCCAGACATTGACTATCTTTTCCAGACATTGACTGTCTATTTCCAGACATTGACTATATTTTCCAGACATTGACTGTCTTTTCCAGACATTGACTATCTTTTCCAGACATTGACTGTCTTTTCCAGACATTGACTATCTTTTCCAGACATTGACTGTCTTTCCCAGACATTGACTGTCTTTTCCAGACATTGACTGTCTTTTCCAGACATTGACCATCTTTTCCAGACATTGACTATCTTTTACAGACATTGACTATCTTTTACAGACATTGACTATCTTTTACAGACATTGACTGTCTTTTTCCAGGCATTGACTATCTATTTCCAGGCATTGACTGTCTATTTCCAGGCATTGACTATCTTTTCCAGACATTGACTGTCTTTTCCTGACATTGACTGTCTTCTCCAGACATTGACTGTCTATTTCCAGACATTGACTGTCTATTTCCAGACATTGACTGTCAATTTCCAGACATTGACTATCTTTTCCAGACATTGACTGTCTATTTCCAGACATTGACTATCTTTTCCAGACATTGACTGTCTTTTCCAGACATTGACTATCTTTTCCAGACATTGACTGTCTTTTCCAGACATTGACTATCTTTTCCAGACATTGACTGTCTTTCCCAGACATTGACTGTCTTTTCCAGACATTGACTGTCTTTTCCAGACATTGACCATCTTTTCCAGACATTGACTATCTTTTACAGACATTGACTATCTTTTACAGACATTGACTGTCTTTTTCCAGGCATTGACTGTCTATTTCCAGGCATTGACTATCTTTTCCAGACATTGACTGTCTTTTCCAGACATTGACTGTCTTCTCCAGACATTGACTGTCTATTTCCAGACATTGACTGTCTTTTCCCGACATTGACTGTCTTTTCCAGACATTGACTATCTTTTCCAGACATTGACTGTCTATTTCCAGACATTGACTGTCTATTTCCAGACATTGACTGTCTATTGCTGACATCGACTGTCTTTCCCAGACATTGACTGTCTATTTCCAGACATTGACTGTCTATTTCCAGACATTGACTCTCTATTTCCAGACATTGACTGTCTATTGCTGACATCGACTGTCTTTCCCAGACATTGACTGTCTATTTTCAAACATTGACTGTCTTTTGCTGAACATTGACTGACTTTCCAGACATTGACTGTCTATTTCCAGGCATTGACTGTCTATTTCCAGGCATTGACTGTCTTTCCCAGACATTGACTGTCTTTTCCAGACATTGACTGTCTTTTCCAGACATTGACTATCTTTTCCAGATATTGACTGTCTATTTCCGGACATTGACTGTCATAGGTTCCTTCACATACTCTAGTTTTGTTTGCTTCACCGTCGTGTTTGTTCATTCCTTTGTAACAGGACTCACGCACACCCCAATCTAACCATGTCTGAGTCGCAGTGCCTCTCATGTGTACCCGTCTCTATCTATGCTTCAGAACACACAGTTGCTCGGTTACCATTAAGTAGATTCAATCCGGACCACGGGAGATCCACGTCACAGCGCAATGGACATTTTAAAGGTAATTTCCGATTGATCTGACTTATGTTTACCGTGAATGCAGTTTCTACGAACAAGGAAACATTGCCTTTAAAAAGGGAGACTGCCCCACTATTGAATCAGTGGGACAGTCGCTTGGAGAACTCACAGTTGTGTCTGACGGTGTCTGTGTGTCTCCTGCAGGAGTCTGAGTGGACACTGTGGATCTCCACGCGTACGAAGGGGTCCAGGGCCTTGCCGCTCCGCGGAACAGGCAGGTTGGAGCCACTGATAACCTTCACACAAGGGACAGGGACAGAGACATGAGCTGTTAGTGTTTTTCCCTCTGAACACCATTAATTCTGTCTCTGTAAACCCAGAGACGGTTGAACCCAGCATGCCATGGCGTAAGACAGACATACATACAGACAGACACAGGTGGTAGACAGACAGACAGGTGGTAGACACAGACAGACAGACAGACAGACAGATAGACAGGTAGGTGGTAGACAGACAGACAGACAGACAGGTGGTAGACAGACAGACAGACAGACAGACAGACAGACAGACAGACAGACAGACAGACAGACAGACAGACAGACAGACAGACAGACAGACAGACAGACAGACAGACAGACAGACAGACAGGTGGTAGACAGGCAGACAGACAGACAGAGAGGTGGTAGACAGACAGACAGACAGACAGGTGGTAGACAGACAGACAGACAGACAGGTGGTAGACAGACAGACAGACAGACAGACAGACAGACAGACAGACAGACAGACAGACAGACAGACAGACAGACAGACAGACAGACAGACAGACAGACAGACAGACAGACAGACAGACAGGTGGTAGACAGACATTGGAATTTCAGTTTCCTTACTGAATTCCAAATTAATTTTTTTCTCATTGCTTTTCAATGAGGATGTAAATGTTCCAATCCGATGGGGTGTGTGTTCTTCTGCCTGCCTCGGGGCCTGGTGCCAGGGATTCATCAGCACTAGGAGTGGGCATGGGGGAGAGAACCGAGTGAGCGAGGGAAGGAGGGAGGAAGGGAGGAGGGAAGTAGAAGTGTAATTACACCAGTCTGGCAGGCTTATCTGTAGTCCACTCTCTCCTCTTCTCTCGTCCCTATGCCCAACCCTGATCAAAGACAAACCTGCATGCAGTTATCTGGGTATGCCTGCCTGGCACCGATGGATCCGCCTCACCCAGGAAACATGAAGTCAATGACCCCCCCTCCCCTCCCCCAACTGCCTCATAGTGGTGCTATAGGTATTGTGAGGTTTGATCATCAGTCCAGTGATTACCAGGCTAGTGTTACATGTGTCGGACTGAACATCAGTTAAATCACTTGTGTGATGGACTGATCCATGACTCATTGATTTAGGGTAAGGGGGAACTATGCATGACTATGGGGTTTCTGGGGGGTTATGGTAGTTACACACAATCCCAAATCTCACTCAGATTGGGTCAGTGAAGTCCATTCTTCTGCTCAAGGAAACCAATTGCTAGGAAATAGATTGGTAAAACAGTATACCAAATAGATTGGTAAAACAGTATACCAAATAGATTGGTAAAAGAGTATACCAAATAGATTGGTAAAACAGTATACCAAATAGATTGGTAAAACAGTATACCAAATAAATTGGTAAAAGAGTATACCAAATAGATTGGTAAAAGAGTGTACCAAATAGATTGGTAAAACAGTATACCAAATAGATTGGTAAAACAGTATACCAAATAGATTGGTAAAACAGTATACCAAATAGATTGGTAAAACAGTATACCAAATAGATTGGTAAAACAGTATACCAAATAGATTGGTAAAACAGTATACCAAATAGATTGGTAAAACAGTATACCAAATAGATTGGTAAAACAGTATACCAAATAGATTGGTAAAACAGTATACCAAATAGATTGGTAAAACAGTATACCAAAAAGTATACCAAATAGATTGGTAAAACAGTATACCAAATAGATTGGTAAAACAGTATACCAAATAAATTGGTAAAACAGTATACCAAATAGATTGGTAAAACAGTATACCAAATAGATTGGTAAAACAGTATACCAAATAGATTGGTAAAACAGTATACCAAATAGATTGGTAAAACAGTATACCAAATAGATTGGTAAAACAGTATACCAAATAGATTGGTAAAACAGTATACCAAATAGATTGGTAAAACAGTATACCAAATAGATTGGTAAAACAGTATACCAAATAGATTGGTAAAACAGTATACCAAATAGATTGGTAAAACAGTATACCAAATAGATTGGTAAAACAGTATACCAAATAGATTGGTAAAACAGTATACCAAATAGGTCCATAGAGTTGAAAAGGAAGCAGCGTTATTTTCTTACCTCTTCTAGTTGAATTATTCAATACAGCAGCATACCTATTTATAAGTGAACATTATTCTATTTATAAATCTGATTCCACTGGACTTGAAAGCTCTGCAGGGCTTTCTAGGAGGCTTTCCCTTGAGTGGAGTAGCAGACCTGAAGCACAGGATGTTGATACATAAAGGTGCTTTTTTCCCCCCTCTGATAAGAGAATACATGTATTTTTCATGCGCAGGGGGAGTCTAGTTTAGTCTACTGAAGCAATAAGGCCCGAGGGGGTATGGCATATGGCTAATATATACCACGGTTAAAGGGCTGTTCTTACTCACAACGCAATGCAGAGTGCCTGGATTTACAGCCCTTAGCTGTGGTTAATTTGCCTTATACCACAAACCCCCAGAGGTGCCTTATTGCTATTATAAACTGGTTAACAACGTAATTACAACAGTAAACAGGTCATTCTACGTCATACCCGTGGTATATTGTCTGTTATAAACTGGGTGGTTTGAGCCCCGAATGCTGATTGGCTGACAGCCAATCAATAAGTGCATTGAGGACGTCGTCCCCACAGTGACTGTACTTACATACCCCAACCAGAAGCCATGGATTACAGGCAACATCCTCACTGAGCTAAAGGGTAGAGCTGCCGCTTTCAAGGTAGCTTATAAGAAATCCTGCTATGCCCTGCGACGAACCATCAAACAGGCAAAGCATCAATACAGGGCAAAGATTGAATCATACTACACCGGCTCTGACGCTCATCGAATGTGGCAGGGCTTGCAAATCATTATGGACTACAAAGGGAAGCACAGCTGCGAGCTGCCCAGTGACACGAGCCTACCAGACGAGCTAAATTACTTCTATGCTCGCTTCGAGGCAAGCAACACTGAGGCATGCATGAGAGCATCAGCTGTTCTGGAGGACTGTGTGATCACGCTCTCCGTAGCCGATGTGAGTAAGACCTTTAAACAGGTCAACATACACAAGGCTGCGGGGCCAGACGGACTACCCAGACGTGTGCTCCGGGCATGTGCTGACCAACTGGCAGGTGTCTTCACTGACATTTTCAACATGTCCCTGATTGAGTCTGTAATACCAATATGTTTCAAGCAGACCACCATAGTCCCTGTGCCCAAGAACACAAAGGCAACCTGCCTAAATGACTACAGACCCGTAGCACTCACGTCCATAGCCATGAAGTGCTTTGAAAGGCTGGTAATGGCTCACATTAACACCATTATCCCAGAAACCCTAGACCCACTCCAATTTGCATACCGCCCAAACAGATCCACAGATGACGCAATCTTTATTGCACTCCACACTGCCCTTTCCCACCTGGACAAAAGGAACACCTATGTGAGAATGCTGTTCATTGACTACAGCTTAGCGTTCAACACCATATTGCCCTCAAATCTCAACACTAAACTAAGGATCCTGGGACTAAACACCTCCCTCTGCAACTTGATCCTGGACTTCCTGACGGGCCGCCCCCAGGAAGTGAGGGTAGGTAACAACACATCTGCCACGCTGATCCTCAACATGGGGTCCCCATAGGGGTGCGTGCTCAGTCCCCTCCTGTACTCTCTGTTCACCCACAACTGCATGGCCAAGCATGACTCCAACACCATCATTAAGTTTGCAGACAACACAACAGTGGTAGGCCTGACCACCGACAACGACGTGACAGCCTATAGGGAGGAGGTCAGAGACCTGGTCGTTTGGTGCCAGGACAACAACCTCTCCCTCAACATAACCAAGACTAAGGAGATGATTGTGGACTACAGGAAAACGTTAGCCTCTATATAGCCTCTCTACTGTATATAGCCTCTCTACTGTATATAGCCTCTCTACTGTATATAGCCTCTCTACTGTATATAGCCTTCCTAATGTTATTTTCACTGTCTTTTTACTGTTGTTTTATTTCTTTACTTACCTGTTGTTCACCTAATACCTTTTTCGCACTATTGGTTATAGCCTGTAAGTAAGCATGTCACTGTAAGGTCTACCTACACCTGTTGTATTTGGCATGTCACTGTAAGGTCTACCTACACCTGTTGTATTTGGCATGTCACTGTAAGGTCTACCTACACCTGTTGTATTTGGCATGTCACTGTAAGGTCTACCTACACCTGTTGTATTTGGCATGTCACTGTAAGGTCTACCTACACCTGTTGTATTTGGCATGTCACTGTAAGGTCTACCTACACCTGTTGTATTTGGCATGTCACTGTAAGGTCTACCTACACCTGTTGTATTTGGCATGTCACTGTAAGGTCTACCTACACCTGTTGTATTTGGCATGTCACTGTAAGGTCTACCTACACCTGTTGTATTTGGCATGTCACTGTAAGGTCTACCTACACCTGTTGTATTTGGCATGTCACTGTAAGGTCTACCTACACCTGTTGTATTTGGCATGTCACTGTAAGGTCTACCTACACCTGTTGTATTTGGCATGTCACTGTAAGGTCTACCTACACCTGTTGTATTTGGCGCACGTGACAAATAAACTTTGATTTGAGTGTATTTGGAATGCAATCCACTGCGCTTGGCCTTTGAGTGTATTTGGAATGGTACCGTGTCTTGTAAATAAAACCCACAAGCATCTCTCTTTCTCGTGCACTGGAGCAGCTTGTTTACATATACAGTACAAAAAAAGGACAGCGTTTAATTGGAGTCTGTAGAGTATTCTCCTTGAGTCTGCTAATGTAGACTGGGCGGCCAGAGCGTGATGACTAACAAACTGAAACTGGTCTTTGACTTCCCAGAGATAATGTGTTTTTAGTCTATCTATGTTGCTGTGGAAGTGGATGTGGTAACGTAACCCCAAAAAGTTATAGAGGTAGAGACGCAGTAGGTTGGAGGTAGAGACGCAGTAGGTTAGAGGTAGTGACGCAAGTAAGTTAGAGGTAGAGACGCAGTAGGTTAGAGGTAGCGACGCAAGTAAGTTAGAGGTAGAGACGCAATAAGTTAGAGGTAGAGACGCAGTAGGTTGGAGGTAGAGACGCAAGTAGGTTAGAGGTAGAGACGCAGTAGGTTAGAGGTAGAGACACAGTAGGTTAGAGGTAGAGACGCAGTAGGTTAGAGGTAGAGACGCAGTAGGTTAGAGGTAGAGACGCAGTAGGTTAGAGGTAGAGACGCAGTAGGTTAGAGGTAGAGACGCAGTAGGTTAGAGGTAGAGACGCAGTAGGTTAGAGGTAGAGACGCAGTAGGTTGGAGGTAGAGACGCAGTAGGTTAGAGGTAGCGACGCAAGTAAGTTAGAGGTAGAGACGCAGTAGGTTAGAGGTAGCGACGCAAGTAAGTTAGAGGTAGAGACGCAATAAGTTAGAGGTAGAGACGCAAGTAGGTTAGAGGTAGAGACGCAGTAGGTTAGAGGTAGAGACGCAGTAGGTTAGAGGTAGAGACGCAGTAGGTTAGAGATAAATGTTCCAGATAGGATGGACACCCCCTCCCCGCACCCCCTCCCACACAACACCCCCTCCCCACACTCCCCCTCCCACACAACACCCCCTCCCCACACACCCCCTCCAACACAACACCCCCCCCCCCACCCACTCCCACAGAACCCCTCCCACACACCCCCACCCTCCCCACACACCCCTCCCACACAACACTCCCCCCCACACACCCCCTCCCACAGAACACCCCCTCCCACACACCCCCTCCCCACACACCCCCTCCCACAGAACACCCCCCACACATCCCCCCTCCCCACACATCCCCTCCCACACAACACTCCCTCCCCTCCCCCACATTCCTCCCCTCCCCACTCACACACCCACATCCTTGCATCACACAGTTCTAGTACCTTCAGCAGTAGGTGTGCCGGCTTCAGGTTGTGACGGTAACTGTTTGGATTAAAGCCCCACTGATTGGTTCTGAGGAAGAGGGGTTTGAGGACGTAACCACAACCACCGTTGTCCTGGAAACGCCCGTTGTTCAGGTCCATGGGCAGGCCCAACGACTGGAAGTTCAGAGCCACTGTAAAGAAGAGTCCAGATGACACAATGTCAGCATTGCCACACGGGCACAGACAAGACCAGACAGATTACATTCTCCAGCCCTCCGTCAACCTAGATTAGACTGGGATTGGACTACGAGACACAAATCTAAACATTCAATGTATTTCCTTACAGTTCAACATTACCAAGCACAGCCAGGGGTCTTTGAATATAGTTTGATTTGTTTATTGAAAAGTTGTGTTTTGTTTTATGTCAAATAGAATGACAAAGGTGATTCATCTCCTTCTGCCTTCAAGCAATTAAAATGATGTTGTCATCAATCTCAGTCTTACCAAAGAAACAAAGTTGTCATGAAAGGAATACGAAGTGAATGTCTGTGCCATAAATACATTTCATTTTTGCAAAAGTTTTTTTGTGTGACTATTCTCAAATGTAACGTCAAGTTTATTTTTCATAATGAATGAATTGAAGATCGTATTGACTCAAGCTCTCACATTTAAACACAGCAAGAAAGAATGATCCAAGCGGTCCAAAGACCATTACATTCTAATTTACATTCCAGGAAGTTTTGGTGTGAACATGGAGCTCATTCAAAAAAAATTCTGTCCACCTACCCATCTGTGAGCCCACATTCCAGAACCCCTGAGGGTTGTAGTTGGAGGACAGGGTTCTAGAGGCTGCTGGGTAGATCCTGGTGATGAACACCATGTTGTGCTGGACGAAATCTGGAGCTGAGAGATGAGAACATGTGTTTTTTTGTACATTTCTCTGGATACGATGGGACTGCTATATGAACTAAAATGACACGAGGAGAAGTAACTTCTAGTCATGTGATGCTAATGAAGTTACCATGTACTTTCCTAGTCTCCTCGTGTCATTTTAGTTCATATAGCAGTCCCATCGTACAAATGCTTATCCTGATTAAATTGGTATTACTCGTTCAGGGACAGGGTGTCCTTGCAGCATTATACATAGACTCTGTGCTTTAAAAAAAATGCCACATCAAGGAGCCATTATAGCAAGAGGCTGATAATGGCTGTTGAGTGAAATCCATCACAACTCATCTGTCACTGCGTCATTCCCCTCCACTCTATCTCCGTAGCACAATGACCTGTTTACTGATTGTGCTTTGAATTCGAATCTCAACAGTCTCTTTTCATTCAAATCTCAATAGACTTGTTTCATTCCAATTCTCAACCGTCTTTTTTTCCCCTTTTCACTAACAGTATGAATATGAGACACTCAAACTCCTGTTTTTACTGCGGCCTGTGTTCAACACTTGATACTTGCAAATGTGGTCCCCCCCCCTCTCCCCCATGTGCAGTTTGAAACACTAATTTGGTAAGTCGTCCAAGGTACAAAACCTGAGGTCTTGACCAGCTTGTGAGCCTTCTTCTCCCCCAGAGAGGTATTTTCATAGTACTGCTGGTGTTCTCTGGCATGGCTGAAGCTGTGGAACTTCACTGACTTGGTGTAGACCACCAGGTTAGATAGAGACTCAGCAACTACTGCTGCCTTCTTCCTCTTTGAGAGAGAGAGAGAGAGAGAGACAAATTGCGAGAGAGAGAACAATAAACACATTAAGGTTGTGACTAGGGTTAGGGTTGAGCTGGCGAGTGGAAATTAAACTCTAGGGTTAGGATTAAGGTTAGGGACAGGACAACCTCACTGACCCTGCTTTAGTGCGAGTGTTTATAGGGAGATGTACAGGTCAAGTTTATCCGTGTCCTCTAATCTAATATACCAGTGTATGACTTACTTTCTTCCGTTTCAATTTGGAATGGTGCTTTGTTTTGAGATTAGGCTCCTCTTCCTCATCATCATCGTCATCCTCTTCCTCACTGTCTTCCCCCTCTGAGTCTCTCTCTCTCCTGTCCTCTGAGTCTCTCTCCCTCCTGTCCTCTGAGTCTCTCTCCCTCCTGTCCTCTGAGTCTCTCTCCCTCCTGTCCTCTGTCTCTGACTCACTCTGAGGACTGAGCTTTTTGTTCTTAATCAGGATTTTATATTTCAGCTCCTGTCAACCCAGAGACATAATCCACATATCTGATCTGTCTCGGCGGTAAAGAGACAGTCAAGAAAAACGTTTCAGAAAGAAAATGTTTTAAGTTTCCGGCTCCAGTGGCAGGCGTTGATATGCGTAGCCTTATCGTGGCTTTCTTTTGCCCGACTATCAATTAATGGACTTGTTTTCTACCGATTGTAAATAGTGAACACCATGTTAAGGTGTGGGACATTCACTGTATGACAAGAAAAAACAAGCAGGTCTATTTCACTGCAGCAGATGGTATAACCTGGTATAACCTGGTATAACCTGGCCATCCACAATTCACCTGAAGCTGGAACCGGAGAGGGAGGGCTGGGGGCTAGGGAGGGGGAACCGGAGAGGGAGGGCTGGGGGCTAGGGAGGGGGAACCGGAGAGGGAGGGCTGGGGGACTAGGGAGGGGGAACCGGAGAGGGAGGGCTGGGGGACTAGGGAGGGGGAACCGGAGAGGGAGGGCTGGGGGCTAGGGAGGGGGAACCGGAGAGGGAGGGCTGGGGGCTAGGGAGGGGGAACCGGAGAGGGAGGGCTGGGGGACTAGGGAGGGGGAACCGGAGAGGGAGGGCTGGGGGCTAGGGAGGGGGAGCCGGAGAGGGAGGGCTGGGGGACTAGGGAGGGGGAGCCGGAGAGGGAGGGCTGGGGGCTAGGGAGGGGGAACCGGAGAGGGAGGGCTGGGGGCTAGGGAGGGGGAGCCGGAGAGGGAGGGCTGGGGGCTAGGGAGGGGGAGCCGGAGAGGGAGGGCTGGGGGACTAGGGAGGGGGAGCCGGAGAGGGAGGGCTGGGGGCTAGGGAGGGGGAACTGGAGAGGGAGAGCTGGAGGTTAGGGAGGGGGGAACTGGAGAGGGAGGGCTGATTGTTTACTGGGAGGGGTTTCTGGGTGGGAAAGGACCGATGGTTTCTCTGTGGGTCCTGCTTTAAGTTTAATTCATGGGTTTATCAACACAAAATGTTTTTTGCAAGGTAAGTTGACTGAGAACACATTCTCATTTACAGCAATAACCTTTGTAATAGTTACAGGGGAGAGGAGGGATGAATGAGCCAATTGTAAGCTGAAGATGATTAAGGTGACCATGGTCAGATTGGGAATTTAGTCAGGACACCAGGGTTAACACCCCTACTCTTACAATAGTGCCATGGGATCTTTAGTGATCACAGAGAGTCAGGACACCTGTTTAACACTCAACCTGAAAGATCGCATCCTACACAGGGCAAAGTCCCCAATCGCTGCCCTGGGATATTTTTTTTAGACCAGAGGAATGAGTGCCTCCTACTGGCCCTCCAACACCACTTCCAGCAGCATCTGGTCTCCCATCCAGGGACTGACCAGGACCAACCCTGCTTAGCATCAGAAGCCAGCAGTGTGATACAGGGTGGTACGCTGCTGACTAATAATAACAATGACATCATTAATATAACATTCCTTTTTTTGAAAAACAATTTTGCAACGCTAGCTATTCTCTCTTGGAATTTGAAAGGACTAAATTGCCTTACCAAACGTTCCAGCTGTCTTGATATTCTAACAAGAAACCATATTGATACAGCAATGCCCCGGGGTAAGGTAGAGATGTATTTCTAGTGGGGGGCAGGTAGAGATGTATTTCTAGTGGGGGGGGCAGGTAGAGATGTGTTTCTAGTGGGGGGCAGGTAGAGATGTATTTCTAGTGGGGGGTGTGGGGGGCAGGTAGAGATGTGTTTCTAGTGGGGGGCAGGTAGAGATGTGTTTCTAGTGGGGGGGGCAGGTAGATATGTGTTTCTAGTGGGGGGCAGGTAGAGATGTGCTTCTAGTGGGGGGCAGGTAGAGATGTGTTTCTAGTGGGGGGCAGGTAGAGATGTATTTCTGTGGGGGGGCAGGTAGAGATGTGTTTCTAGTGGGGGGGGCAGGTAGAGATGTGTTTCTAGTGGGAGGGTGTGGGGGGCCAGGTAGAGATGTGTTTCTAGTGGGAGGGTGTGGGGGGCAGGTAGAGATGTATTTCTAGTGGGGGGACAGGTAGAGATGTATTTCTAGTGGGGGGCAGGTAGAGATGTATTTCTAGTGGGAGGGTGTGGGGGGAGCAGGTAGAGATGTGTTTCTAATGGGGGCAGGTAGAGATGTATTTCTAGTGGGGGGCAGGTAGAGATGTGTTTCTAGTGGGAGGGTGTGGGGGCAGGTAGAGATGTGTTTCTAGTGGGGGGCAGGTAGAGATGTGTTTCTAGTGGGAGGGTGTGGGGGGGGCAGGTAGAGATGTGTTTCTAGTGGTGGGGGGCAGGTAGAGATGTGTTTCTAGTGGGGGGCAGGTAGAGATGTGTTTCTAGTGGGGGGCAGGTAGAGATGTATTTCTAGTGGGGGGCAGGTAGAGATGTGTTTCTAGTGGGGGGTGTGGGGGGCAGGTAGAGATGTGTTTGTAGTGGGGGGCAGGTAGAGATGTGTTTCTAGTGGGAGGGTGTGGGGGGCAGGTAGAGATGTGTTTCTAGTGGGGGGGGGTAGAGATGTGTTTCTAGTGGGGGGCAGGTAGAGATGTGTTTCTAGTGGGGGGCAGGTAGAGATGTGTTTCTAGTGGGGGGACAGGTAGAGATGTGTTTCTAGTGGGGGGAAGGTAGAGATGTGTTTCTAGTGGGAGGGTGTGGGGGGCAGGTAGAGATGTGTTTCTAGTGGGGGGCAGGTAGAGATGTGTTTCTAGTGGGGGGCAGGTAGAGATGTATTTCTAGTGGGGGGCAGGTAGAGATGTATTTCTAGTGGGGGGCAGGTAGAGATGTATTTCTAGTGGGGGGCAGGTAGAGATGTATTTCTAGTGGGGGGCAGGTAGAGATGTATTTCTAGTGGGGGGTGTGGGGGGCAGGTAGAGATGTGTTTCTAGTGGGGGGCAGGTAGAGATGTATTTCTAGTGGGGGGCAGGTAGAGATGTGTTTCTAGTGGGGGGGCAGGTAGATATGTGTTTCTAGTGGGGGGCAGGTAGAGATGTGCTTCTAGTGGGGGGCAGGTAGAGATGTGATTCTAGTGGGGGGCAGGTAGAGATGTATTTCTGTGGGGGGGCAGGTAGAGATGTGTTTCTAGTGGGGGGGCAGGTAGAGATGTGTTTCTAGTGGGAGGGTGTGGGGGGAGGTAGAGATGTGTTTCTAGTGGGAGGGTGTGGGGGGCAGGTAGAGATGTATTTCTAGTGGGGGGGCAGGTAGAGATGTATTTCTAGTGGGGGGCAGGTAGAGATGTATTTCTAGTGGGGGGGGCAGGTAGAGATGTATTTCTAGTGGGAGGGTGTGGGGGGGAGCAGGTAGAGATGTGTTTCTAATGGGGGGCAGGTAGAGATGTATTTCTAGTGGGGGTGCAGGTAGAGATGTTTTTATAGTGGGGGGCAGGTAGAGATGTGTTTGTAGTGGGGGGGTGTTTAAAATGTTTAAATAACACCTCACAACACTACAAGACAGTAGTAGAATTACTTATAATCTATTAAACTTTAGGAAAAAAAAATAACTTTAGGAGCAACAGCAAGATAGTTGGTTTAATTCCCAGGACCACCCGTATGTAAAATGTATGCACACTTGACTATAAAGTCGCTTTGGATAAAAGCATCTGCTAAATTGCATATTATATATTATTATATATTATTAACTTTACTTAATACTCTGGATAAATCTTTCTGCCACGCCCATTGTTGAATGTCTTTGTCAATACAGGGTTTATAATGTGTCACATTTTCTTACCAATAGTATTAAGTCAAATATTATGTATAAATCGTTGAGTTCATATCCCCACACAGTCAGTCAACAACACACACGTAGCGATGGTAGAATGGGAACCAACAGCTCAATATCACAGAACTCTGGTTTCACTGGATGAGCAGCAATGTGTTGAGAGTTAAGAAACGGTGGTTTGGTATTTTTCAAAAGCCATCTTGGTTCCATAACAATATACAAACAACGCAGGGCGGAACTAAAAATAAATGATATCCTTAAAAGCATCCAAAGCCGAAATCAATACAAATGGGATAGTGGAATCTTCTCCACCAGTAAATAGCCTCACATACCTTTCACTTAGAATTTGATACCTTTCAAATCCATGTGGTTACTTACGACAATCCTTCCTCAAACATTCTCAAATCAAATTTTATTTGTCACATACACATGGTTATCAGATCAGTTAATAATGCGAGTGTAGCGAAATGCTTGTGCTTCTAGTTCCGACAATGCGGTAATAACCCACGTGTAATCTAGCTAACAATTCCAAAACTACTACCTTATACACAGTGTAAGGGGATAAAGAATATGTACATAAAGATATATGAATGAGTGATGGTACAGAGCGGCATAGGTAACATGACACTGCCTTTGAAAATAATTTTACTTTTTCCACCTTTTGTTATTTTACAGCCTTATTCAAAGATATATTAAACTGTTTTTACCCTCATTAATCTACACACAATACCCCATAATGACATCACAATACCCCATCATGACATCACAATACCCCATAATGACATCACAATACCCCATTTGTCAGAGATTACAGGCTCAAGTATTTTTTGGGTATGACGCTACAAGCTTGAAACACGTGTATTTGGGGAGTTTCTCACATTCTTCTCTGCAGATCCTCTCAAGCTCTGTCAGGTTGGATGGGGAGCGTCGCTGCACAGATATTTTCAGGTCTCCCCAGAGATGTTAGATCGGGTTCAAATCCAGGCTCTGGCTGGGCCACTAAAGGACATTCAGAGACTTGTCCTGAAGCCACTCCTGCGTTGTCTTGGCTGTGTGCTTAGGGTCGTTGTCCTGTTGGAAGTTGAACCTTCGCCCCAGTCTGAGGTCCTGCGCGCTCTGGAGCAGATTATCATCAAGGATCTCTCTGTACTTTGCTCCGTTCATCTTTGCCTCGATCCTGACTAGTCTCCCAGTCCCTGCCACTGAAAAACATCCCCACAGCATGATGCTGCCACCACCATGCTTCACCGTAGGGATGGTGCCAGGCTTCCTCCAGACATGACACTTGGCATTTAGGCCAAAGAGTTCAATCTTGGTTTCATCAGACCAGAGAATCTTGTTTCTCATGGTCTGAGAGTCTTTAGGTGCCTTTTGGCAAACTCCAAGTGGGCTGTCATGTGCCTTTTACTGAGGAGTGGCTTCCGTGTGGACACTCTACCATAAAGGCCTGATTGGTGGAGTGCTGCAGAGATGGTTGTTCTTCTGGAAGGTTCTCCAGGTTCTCCCATCATTTTTGGTAACCTTCCCCAGATCTGTGCCTCAACACTATCCTGTCTCGGAGCTCTACGGACAATTCCTTTGACCTCATGGCTTGGTTTTTACTCTGAAATGCACTGTGGGACCTTATTGTGATAGGTGTGTGTCTTTCCAAATCATGTCCAATCAATTTCCTTTACCACAGGTGGACTCGAATCAAGTTGAAGAAACATCTCAAGGATCATCAATGGAAACAGGATGCACCTGAGCTCAATTTCGAGTCTCATAGTAAAGGGTCTGAATACTTATGCAAATAAGGCATTTCTGTTTTTTATTTTATTTTATACATTTGCTAAAATGTATTAAAAAAAAACGTTTTTACTCATTATGCAGTATTGCGTGTAGATTGCTGATGATTTTTTTATTAATTTAATACGTTTTAGAATATGGCTGTAACGTGACAAAATGTGGAAAAAGTCAAGGGGTGTGAATACATTCTGAAAGCGCTGTTAATAAGATAATATAATATTGTCTCAGGGGAAGTTGGCCTTGACCCCACTCTCCGAGGGTGAAGAAAACAAAAAAAATCTTGTTCACACACTTGTATACATGTGTGGAACAGGACAAAAATAAACACCCACTAAATTACTATTAGTATTACTATTACTATTATTATTACTATTAGTATTATAATTACTATTACTATTACAATTCGTATTATTATTATTACTATTATTACTATTACCATTATTACTATTAGTATTAGTATTAGTATTACTATTAGTATTATAATTACTATGACTATTTGTCACGCCCTGGTCTTAGTATTTTGTGTTTTCTTTATTTAGTTAGTCAGGCGAGGGTGTGACATGGGTTTATTTTGTGGTGTGTATTTGTATTGGGGTTTTAGTGGGTATTAAGATTGTGGCTTAGTAGGGTTGTCTAGAAAAGTCTATGGTTGCCTGAGGCGGTTCTCAATCAGAGGCAGGTGATTATCGTTGTCTCTGATTGGGAACAATATTTAGGCAGCCATATTCTTTGAGTGTTTCGTGGGTGATTGTTCCGGTCTCTGTGTTAGTTGTCACCAGATAGGCTGTATAGGTTTTCACATTCCGTTTGTTCTTTTTGTATTGTATTGTTCGTATTTCATCGTCATTAAAGATGTATCGATTTAACCACGCTGCATTTTGGTCCGACTCTCCTTCGACGGAAGAAAACCGTAACACTATTACTATTAGTATTATTACTGTTATTACTATTACTATTATTACTATTAGTATTACTATTACTATAAGTATTACTATTAGTATTATTACTATAAGTATTACTATTAGTATTATTACTATTAATATTACTACTATTACTATTAGTATTACTATTAGTATTATTACTATTAGTATTATTACTATTAGTATTATTACTATTAGTATTATTACTATTAGTGTTATAATTATTATTACTATTAGTATTATTACTATTAGTATTACTATTAGTATTATTACTATTAGTATTATTACTATTAGTATTATAATTATTATTACTATTAGTATTACTATCGCTATTATTATTACTATTAGTATTACTATTACTATTAGTATTACTAGTACCATTAGTATTATAATTACTATTAGTACTATTAATATTCTTATTACTATTAGTATTACTATTACTATTAGTATTATAATTATTATTACTATTAGTATTACTATCACTATTATTATTACTATTAGTATTACTATTACTATTAGTATTATAATTATTATTACTATTAGTATTACTATCACTATTATTATTACTATTAGTATTACTATTATTATTACTATTAATATTACTATTACCATTAGTATTATAATTACTATTATTACTATTAGTATTAGTATTACTATTATTATTACTATTAGTATTATTACTCTTACTATTTTTACTATTAGTATTAGTATTACTATTATTACTATTAGTATTATTATTACTATTAGTATTACTATTAGTATTACTATTGGTATTACTATAAGTACTATACCATAGAGCAGCTATCATGCAGGCTACATTTCACCTTTCAGTCATTCAGCAGACACTCTCATCCAGAGCTACTTACAGTTAGATGAGTTAGTCAGATGAGTTAGTTAGATGAGTTAGTTAGATTAGTTCGTTAGATGAGTTAGTTAGATGAGTTAGTTAGGTAAGTTAGTCAGATGAGTTAGTTAGATGAGTTAGTCAGATGAGTTAGTTAGATGAGTTAGTCAGATGAGTTAGTTAGATTAGTTAGTTAGACTCGTTTTGACTACATTTCATGTGAGGCAGAGTGATTTAGTAACATGATCATTTGTGTGTAATAATAGTATATACAGTCGTGGCCAAAAGTTTTGAGAATTACACAAATCTTAATTTTCACAAAGTCTGCTGCCTCAGTTTGTATGATGGCAATTTGCATATACTCCAGAATGCTATGAACAGTGATCAGATGAATTGCAAAGTCCCTCTTTTCCATGCAAATGAACTGAATCCCCCCAAAACATTTTCACTGTATTCTAGCCCTGCCACAACAGGACTAGCTGACATCATGTCAGTGATTCTCTCGTTAACACATGTGGGGGGGTTGATGAGAACAAGGCTGGAGATCACTCTGTCATGCTGATTGAGTTCGAATAACAGACTGGAAGCTTCAAAAGGAGGGTGGTGCTTGGAATCATTGTTCTTCCTCTGTCAGCCATGGTTACCTAAAAGGAAACACGTGCCGTCATCATTGCTTTGCACAAAAAGGGCTTCACAGGCAAGGATATTGCTGCCAGTAAGTTTGCACCTAAATCAACCATTTATCGGATCATCAAGAACTTCACGGAGAGTGGTTCAATTGTTGTGAAGAAGGCTTCAGGGCGCCCAAGAAAGTCCAGCAAGTGCCAGGACCGTCTCCTAAAGTTGATTCAGCTGCGGGATCGGGGCACCACCAGTACAGAGCTTGCTCAGGAATGGCAGCAGGCAGGTGTGAGTGCATCTGCACGCACAGTGAGGCGAAGACTTTTGGAGGATAGCCTGGAAGGGCAGCAAAGAAGCCACTTCTCTCCAGGAAAAACATCAGAGACAGACTGATATTCTGCAAAAGGTACAGGGATAGGACTGCTGAGGACTGGGGTAAAGTCATTTTCTCTGATGAATCCCCTATCCGATTGTTTGGGGCATCCGTAAAGCTTGTCCGGAGAAGACAAGGTGAGCGCTACCATGTCATGCCAACAGTAAAGCATCCTGAGACCATTCATGTGTGGGGTTGTTTCTTAGCCAAGGGAGTGGGCTCTCTAACAATTTTTGCCTAAGAACACAGCCATGAATAAAGAATGCTACCAACACATCCTCCGATAGCAACTTCTCCCAACCTTCCAGGAACAGTTGGTGACAAACAATGCCTTTTCCAGCATGATGGAGCAGCTTGCCATAAGGCAAAAGTGATAACTAAGTGGCTCGGGGAACAAAACATAGATATTTTGGGTCCATGACCAGAAAACTCCCCAGACCTTAATCCCATTGAGAACTTGTGGTCAATCCTCAAGAGACGGGTGGACAAACAAAAACCCGCAAATTCGGACAAACTCCAAGCATTGATTATACAAGAATGGGCTGCCATCAGTCAGGATGTGTGCCAGAAGTTAATTGATAGCATGCCAGGGTGGACTGCAGAGGTCTTGAAAAAGAAGGGTCAACACTGCAAATATGGACTCTTTGCATCAAGTTCATGTAATTGTCAATAAAAGCTTTTGACACTTATGAAATGCTTATAATTATACTTCAGATTCCATAGTAACATTTGACAATAATATCTAAAGACACTTGAAGCAGCAAACTTTGTGAAAATTAATATTTGTGTCATTCTCAAAAATTTTGGCCACGACTGTATGTTGTGACACCACATATGCTAGGACTGGCTTTCCGTACATGACTGTCTGTCACTAGAAGTACGGCTCATCTAAGATCACATGATGACTGAGTGACCGTGTATGAGTAGGGGCTGAGAACTCAATTCAAATCAAGATCGAGCTCTACACCCATTCAAACTTGTGCATTCCACTTAATTATATTATTATATATTCCTCAAAAGACGTAAAAATGTATAATTGATATGTACATCAAATCATATTCTCCCACAGTCATGTATAATAACCATCTATAACTTGTTTAAGTAAATCTATATAACACACACACACATATAAACACGCACAAACACACACACACACACACACACAAACATATACACACACAAACATAAACACACACATAAACACACACACACACGCACAAACACACACACACAAACACACACAAACACACACAAACATATACACACACATAAACACACACAAACACGCACACACACGTGCACACACACACACATGCAAAACCTCTGTCCTCTAATCAGACAGTCATCACCAGCAAGCAGCCTGTGCCAGTTTCCTTCCTACCCTATCAGACAGTCATCACCAGCAGCAGCCTGTGCCAGTCTCCTTCCTACTCTACCAGACAGTCATCACCAGCAGCAGCCTGTGCCAGTCTCATTCCTACCCTATCAGACAGTCATCACCAGCAGCAGCCTGTGACAGTCTCATTCCTACCCTATCAGACAGTCATCACCAGCAGCAGCCTGTGCCAGTCTCATTCCTGCCCTATCAGACCGTCATCACCAGCA